>NC_133345.1:3579189-3661689 GCF_030506205.2 Paramisgurnus dabryanus | reverse complement strand
TCCTACTATGGGAGTCAATGGTCACTATCTGCTGTGGGTTTACCATCATTCCTCAAAATATTTTCTTTTGTGTTAATCAGAAAAAAAACTAATGCATACAGGTTTAAAACAACACGAGGATGAGTAAATTATAAAAGAATTTTCATTGAACCTATAAAATTCCATCATTTTTTTATTCCTACTATGGGAGTCAATGGTCACTATCTGTTGTGGGTGTACCATCATTCCTCAAAATATTTTCTTTTGTGTTAATCAGAAAAAAAACTAATGTATACAGGTTTAAAATAACACAAGGATGAGTAAATTATGAAAGAATTTTCATTGAACCTATAAAATTCCATCATTTTTTTATTCTTACTATGGGAGTCAATGGTCACCATCTGCTGTGGGTTTACTATCATTCCTCAAAATATTTTATTTTGTGTTAATCAGAGAAAAACTAATGCATAAATGTTTAAAACAACACGAGGATGAGTAAAATATGAAAGAATTTTCATTGAACCTATAAAATTCCATCATTTTTTTATTCCTACTATGGGAGTCAATGGTCACCATCTGCTGTGGGTTTACCATCATTCCTAAAAATATTTTCTTTTTGTGTTTATCAGAAAAAAACTAATGCATACAGGTTTAAAACTACACAAGGATGATTAAATTATGAAAGAATTTTCATTGAACCTATAAAATTCCATCATTTTTTATTCCTACTATGGGAGTCAATGGTCACTATCTGCTGTGGGTTTACCATCATTCCTCAAAATATTTTCTTTTGTGTTAATCAGAAAAAAACTAATGCATAAATGTTTAAAACAACACGAGGATGAGTAAATTATGAAAGAATTTTCATTGTACCTATAAAATTCCATCATTTTTTTATTCCTACTATGGGAGTCAATGGTCACTATCTGCTGTGGATTTACCATCATTCCTCAAAATATTTTCTTTTGTGTTAATCAGAAAAAAACTAATGCATAAATGTTTAAAACAACACGAGGATGAGTAAATTATGAAAGAATTTTCATTGAACCTATAAAATTCCATCATTTTTTTATTCCTACTATGGGAGTCAATGGTCACTATCTGCTGTGGGTTTACCATCATTCCTCAAAATATTTTCTTTTGTGTTAATCAGAAAAAAACTAATGCATACAGGTTTAAAACAACACAAGGAAGAGTAAATTATGAAAGAATTTTCATTGAACCTATAAAAATCCATCATTTTTTAATCCTACTATGGGAGTCAATGGTAACTTTCTGCTGTGGGTTTACCATCATTCCTCAAAATATTTTATTTTGTGTTAATCAGAAAAAAACTAATGCATACAGGTTTAAAACAACACAAGGATGAGTAAATTATGAAATAATTTTCATTTAACCTATAAAATTCCATCATTTTTTAATTCCTACTATGGGAGTCAATGGTCACTATCTGCTGTGGGTTTACCATCATTCCTCAAAATATTTTCTTTTGTGTTAATCAGAAAAAAACTAATGCATACAGGTTTAAAACAACATAAGGATCAGTAAATTATGAAAGAATTTTCATTGAACCTATAAAAATCCATCATTTTTTTAATCCTACTAAAGGAGTCAATGGTAACTTTCTGCTGTGGGTTTACCATCATTCCTCAAAATATTTTCTTTTGTGTTAATCAGACAAAAACTAATGCATACAGGTTTAAAATAACACAAGGATGAGTAAATTATGAAAGAATTTTCATTGAACCTATAAAATTCCATCATTTTTTTATTCCTACTATGGGAGTCAATGGTCACTATCTGTTGTGGGTGTACCATCATTCCTCAAAATATTTTCTTTTGTGTTAATCAGAAAAAAACTAATGTATACAGGTTTAAAATAACACAAGGATGAGTAAATTATGAAAGAATTTTCATTGAACCTATAAAATTCCATCATTTTTTTATTATTACTATGGGAGTCAATGGTCACTATCTGCTGTGGGTTTACTATCATTCCTCAAAATATTTTCTTTTGTGTTAATCAGAGAAAAACTAATGCATAAATGTTTAAAACAACACGAGGATGAGTAAAATATGAATGAACCTATAAAATTCCATCATTTTTTTATTCCTACTATGGGAGTCAATGGTCACCATCTGCTGTGGGTTTACCATCATTCCTAAAAATATTTTCTTTTTGTGTTTATCAGAAAAAAACTAATGCATACAGGTTTAAAACTACACAAGGATGATTAAATTATGAAAGAATTTTCATTGAACCTATAAAATTCCATCATTTTTTTATTCCTACTATGGGAGTCAATGGTCACTATCTGCTGTGGGTTTACCATCATTCCTCAAAATATTTTCTTTTGTGTTAATCAGAAAAAAACTAATGCATAAATGTTTAAAACAACACGAGGATTAGTAAATTATGAAAGAATTTTCATTGTACCTATAAAATTCCATCATTTTTTTATTCCTACTATGGGAGTCAATGGTCACTATCTGCTGTGGGTTTACCATCATTCCTCAAAATATTTTATTTTGTGTTAATCAGAAAAAACTAATGTATACAGGTTTAAAATAACACAAGGATGAGTAAATTATGAAAGAATTTTCATTGTACCTATAAAATTCCATCATTTTTTTATTCCTACTATGGGAGTCAATGGTCACTATCTGCTGTGGATTTACCATCATTCCTCAAAATATTTTCTTTTGTGTTAATCAGAAAAAAACTAATGCATAAATGTTTAAAACAACACGAGGATGAGTAAATTATGAAAGAATTTTCATTGAACCTATAAAATTCCATCATTTTTTTATTCCTACTATGGGAGTCAATGGTCACTATCTGCTGTGGGTTTACCATCATTCCTCAAAATATTTTCTTTTGTGTTAATCAGAAAAAAACTAATGCATACAGGTTTAAAACAACACAAGGAAGAGTAAATTATGAAAGAATTTTCATTGAACCTATAAAAATCCATCATTTTTTAATCCTACTATGGGAGTCAATGGTAACTTTCTGCTGTGGGTTTACCATCATTCCTCAAAATATTTTATTTTGTGTTAATCAGAAAAAAACTAATGCATACAGGTTTAAAACAACACAAGGATGAGTAAATTATGAAATAATTTTCATTTAACCTATAAAATTCCATCATTTTTTAATTCCTACTATGGGAGTCAATGGTCACTATCTGCTGTGGGTTTACCATCATTCCTCAAAATATTTTCTTTTGTGTTAATCAGAAAAAAACTAATGCATACAGGTTTAAAACAACATAAGGATCAGTAAATTATGAAAGAATTTTCATTGAACCTATAAAAATCCATCATTTTTTTAATCCTACTAAAGGAGTCAATGGTAACTTTCTGCTGTGGGTTTACCATCATTCCTCAAAATATTTTCTTTTGTGTTAATCAGACAAAAACTAATGCATACAGGTTTAAAATAACACAAGGATGAGTAAATTATGAAAGAATTTTCATTGAACCTATAAAATTCCATCATTTTTTTATTCCTACTATGGGAGTCAATGGTCACTATCTGTTGTGGGTGTACCATCATTCCTCAAAATATTTTCTTTTGTGTTAATCAGAAAAAAACTAATGTATACAGGTTTAAAATAACACAAGGATGAGTAAATTATGAAAGAATTTTCATTGAACCTATAAAATTCCATCATTTTTTTATTATTACTATGGGAGTCAATGGTCACTATCTGCTGTGGGTTTACTATCATTCCTCAAAATATTTTCTTTTGTGTTAATCAGAGAAAAACTAATGCATAAATGTTTAAAACAACACGAGGATGAGTAAAATATGAAAGAATTTTCATTGAACCTATAAAATTCCATCATTTTTTTATTCCTACTATGGGAGTCAATGGTCACCATCTGCTGTGGGTTTACCATCATTCCTAAAAATATTTTCTTTTTGTGTTTATCAGAAAAAAACTAATGCATACAGGTTTAAAACTACACAAGGATGATTAAATTATGAAAGAATTTTCATTGAACCTATAAAATTCCATCATTTTTTTATTCCTACTATGGGAGTCAATGGTCACTATCTGCTGTGGGTTTACCATCATTCCTCAAAATATTTTCTTTTGTGTTAATCAGAAAAAAACTAATGCATAAATGTTTAAAACAACACGAGGATTAGTAAATTATGAAAGAATTTTCATTGTACCTATAAAATTCCATCATTTTTTTATTCCTACTATGGGAGTCAATGGTCACTATCTGCTGTGGGTTTACCATCATTCCTCAAAATATTTTATTTTGTGTTAATCAGAAAAAACTAATGTATACAGGTTTAAAATAACACAAGGATGAGTAAATTATGAAAGAATTTTCATTGAACCTATAAAATTCCATCATTTTTTTATTCTTACTATGGGAGTCAATGGTCACTATCTGCTGTGGGTTTACTATCATTCCTCAAAATATTTTCTTTTGTGTTAATCAGAAAAAAAACTAATGCATACAGGTTTAAAACAACACGAGGATGAGTAAATTATGAAAGAATTTTCATTGAACCTATAAAATTCCATCATTTTTTTATTCCTACTATGGGAGTCAATGGTCACTATCTGCTGTGGGTTTACTATCATTCCTCAAAATATTTTCTTTTGTGTTAATCAGAAAAAAACTAATGCATACAGGTTTAAAATAACACAAGGATGAGTAAATTATGAAAGAATTTTCATTGAACCTATAAAATTCCATCATTTTTTTATTATTACTATGGGAGTCAATGGTCACTATCTGCTGTGGGTTTACTATCATTCCTCAAAATATTTTCTTTTGTGTTAATCAGAGAAAAACTAATGCATAAATGTTTAAAACAACACGAGGATGAGTAAAATATGAAAGAATTTTCATTGAACCTATAAAATTCCATCATTTTTTTATTCCTACTATGGGAGTCAATGGTCACCATCTGCTGTGGGTTTACCATCATTCCTAAAAATATTTTCTTTTTGTGTTTATCAGAAAAAAACTAATGCATACAGGTTTAAAACTACACAAGGATGATTAAATTATGAAAGAATTTTCATTGAACCTATAAAATTCCATCATTTTTTTATTCCTACTATGGGAGTCAATGGTCACTATCTGCTGTGGGTTTACCATCATTCCTCAAAATATTTTCTTTTGTGTTAATCAGAAAAAAACTAATGCATAAATGTTTAAAACAACATGAGGATGAGTAAATTATGAAAGAATTTTCATTGTACCTATAAAATTCCATCATTTTTTTATTCCTACTATGGGAGTCAATGGTCACTATCTGCTGTGGGTTTACCATCATTCCTAAAAATATTTTCTTTTGTGTTAATCAGAAAAAAACTAATGCATACAGGTTTAAAACAACACAAGGATGAGTAAATTATGAAAGAATTTTCATTGTACCTATAAAATTCCATCATTTTTTTTATTCCTACTTTGGGAGTCAATGGTCACTATCTGCTGTGGGTTTACCATCATTCCTCAAAATATTTTCTTTTGTGTTAATCAGAAAAAAACTAATGCATACAGGTTTAAAACAACACGAGGATGAGTAAATTATGAAAGAATTTTCATTGTACCTATAAAATTCCATCATTTTTTTATTCCTACTATGGGAGTCAATGGTCACTATCTGTTGTGGGTGTACCATCATTCCTCAAAATATTTTCTTTTGTGTTAATCAGAAAAAAACTAATGTATACAGGTTTAAAATAACACAAGGATGAGTAAATTATGAAAGAATTTTCATTGAACCTATAAAATTCCATCATTTTTTTATTCTTACTATGGGAGTCAATGGTCACTATCTGCTGTGGGTTTACTATCATTCCTCAAAATATTTTCTTTTGTGTTAATCAGAAAAAAACTAATGCATAAATGTTTAAAACAACACGAGGATGAGTAAATTATGAAAGAATTTTCATTGAACCTATAAAATTCCATCATTTTTTTATTCCTACTATGGGAGTCAATGGTCACTATCTGCTGTGGGTTTACCATCATTCCTCAAAATATTTTCTTTTGTGTTAATCAGAAAAAAACTAATGCATAAATGTTTAAAACAACACGAGGATGAGTAAATTATGAAAGAATTTTCATTGTACCTACAAAATTCCATCATTTTTTTATTCCTACTATGGGAGTCAATGGACACTATCTGCTGTGGGTTTACCATCATTCCTCAAAATATTTTCTTTTGTGTTAATCAGAAAAAAACTAATGCATAAATGTTTAAAACAACATGAGGATGAGTAAATTATGAAAGAATTTTCATTGTACCTATAAAATTCCATCATTTTTTTATTCCTACTATGGGAGTCAATGGTCACTATCTGCTGTGGGTTTACCATCATTCCTAAAAATATTTTCTTTTGTGTTAATCAGAAAAAAACTAATGCATACAGGTTTAAAACAACACAAGGATGAGTAAATTATGAAAGAATTTTCATTGTACCTATAAAATTCCATCATTTTTTTTATTCCTACTTTGGGAGTCAATGGTCACTATCTGCTGTGGGTTTACCATCATTCCTCAAAATATTTTCTTTTGTGTTAATCAGAAAAAAACTAATGCATACAGGTTTAAAACAACACGAGGATGAGTAAATTATGAAAGAATTTTCATTGTACCTATAAAATTCCATCATTTTTTTATTCCTACTATGGGAGTCAATGGTCACTATCTGTTGTGGGTGTACCATCATTCCTCAAAATATTTTCTTTTGTGTTAATCAGAAAAAAACTAATGTATACAGGTTTAAAATAACACAAGGATGAGTAAATTATGAAAGAATTTTCATTGAACCTATAAAATTCCATCATTTTTTTATTCTTACTATGGGAGTCAATGGTCACTATCTGCTGTGGGTTTACTATCATTCCTCAAAATAATTTCTTTTGTGTTAATCAGAAAAAAACTAATGCATAAATGTTTAAAACAACACGAGGATGAGTAAATTATGAAAGAATTTTCATTGAACCTATAAAATTCCATCATTTTTTTATTCCTACTATGGGAGTCAATGGTCACTATCTGCTGTGGGTTTACCATCATTCCTCAAAATATTTTCTTTTGTGTTAATCAGAAAAAAACTAATGCATAAATGTTTAAAACAACACGAGGATGAGTAAATTATGAAAGAATTTTCATTGTACCTATAAAATTCCATCATTTTTTTATTCCTACTATGGGAGTCAATGGACACTATCTGCTGTGGGTTTACCATCATTCCTCAAAATATTTTCTTTTGTGTTAATCAGAAAAAAAACTAATGCATACAGGTTTAAAACAACACGAGGATGAGTAAATTATGAAAGAATTTTCATTGAACCTATAAAATTCCATCATTTTTTTATTCCTACTATGGGAGTCAATGGTCACTATCTGTTGTGGGTGTACCATCATTCCTCAAAATATTTTCTTTTGTGTTAATCAGAAAAAAACTAATGTATACAGGTTTAAAATAACACAAGGATGAGTAAATTATGAAAGAATTTTCATTGAACCTATAAAATTCCATCATTTTTTTATTATTACTATGGGAGTCAATGGTCACTATTTGCTGTGGGTTTACTATCATTCCTCAAAATATTTTCTTTTGTGTTAATCAGAGAAAAACTAATGCATAAATGTTTAAAACAACACGAGGATGAGTAAAATATGAAAGAATTTTCATTGAACCTATAAAATTCCATCATTTTTTTATTCCTACTATGGGAGTCAATGGTCACCATCTGCTGTGGGTTTACCATCATTCCTAAAAATATTCTCTTTTTGTGTTTATCAGAAAAAAACTAATGCATACAGGTTTAAAACTACACAAGGATGATTAAATTATGAAAGAATTTTCATTGAACCTATAAAATTCCATCATTTTTTTATTCCTACTATGGGAGTCAATGGTCACTATCTGCTGTGGGTTTACCATCATTCCTCAAAATATTTTCTTTTGTGTTAATCAGAAAAAAACTAATGCATAAATGTTTAAAACAACACGAGGATGAGTAAATTATGAAAGAATTTTCATTGTACCTATAAAATTCCATCATTTTTTTATTCCTACTATGGGAGTCAATGGTCACTATCTGCTGTGGGTTTACCATCATTCCTCAAAATATTTTATTTTGTGTTAATCAGAAGAAACTAATGTATACAGGTTTAAAATAACACAAGGATGAGTAAATTATGAAAGAATTTTCATTGAACCTATAAAATTCCATCATTTTTTTATTCTTACTATGGGAGTCAATGGTCACTATCTGCTGTGGGTTTACTATCATTCCTCAAAATATTTTCTTTTGTGTTAATCAGAAAAAAAACTAATGCATACAGGTTTAAAACAACACGAGGATGAGTAAATTATGAAAGAATTTTCATTGAACCTATAAAATTCCATCATTTTTTTATTCCTACTATGGGAGTCAATGGTCACTATCTGCTGGTGTACCATCATTCCTCAAAATATTTTCTTTTGTGTTAATCAGAAAAAAACTAATGTATACAGGTTTAAAATAACACAAGGATGAGTAAATTATGAAAGAATTTTCATTGAACCTATAAAATTCCATCATTTTTTTATTATTACTATGGGAGTCAATGGTCACTATCTGCTGTGGGTTTACTATCATTCCTCAAAATATTTTCTTTTGTGTTAATCAGAGAAAAACTAATGCATAAATGTTTAAAACAACACGAGGATGAGTAAAATATGAAAGAATTTTCATTGAACCTATAAAATTCCATCATTTTTTTTATTCCTACTATGGGAGTCAATGGTCACTATCTGCTGTGGGTTTACCATCATTCCTCAAAATATTTTCTTTTGTGTTAATCAGAAAAAAACTAATGCATACAGGTTTAAAACAACACGAGGATGAGTAAATTATGAAAGAATTTTCATTGTACCTATAAAATTCCATCATTTTTTTATTCCTACTATGGGAGTCAATGGTCACTATCTGTTGTGGGTGTACCATCATTCCTCAAAATATTTTCTTTTGTGTTAATCAGAAAAAACTAATGTATACAGGTTTAAAATAACACAAGGATGAGTAAATTATGAAAGAATTTTCATTGAACCTATAAAATTCCATCATTTTTTTATTCTTACTATGGGAATCAATGGTCACTATCTGCTGTGGGTTTACTATCATTCCTCAAAATATTTTATTTTGTGTTAATCAGAAAAAAACTAATGCATAAATGTTTAAAACAACACGAGGATGAGTAAATTATGAAAGAATTTTCATTGAACCTATAAAATTCCATCATTTTTTTATTCCTACTATGGGAGTCAATGGTCACTATCTGCTGTGGGTTTACCATCATTCCTCAAAATATTTTCTTTTGTGTTAATCAGAAAAAAACTAATGCATACAGGTTTAAAACAACACAAGGAAGAGTAAATTATGAAAGAATTTTCATTGAACCTATAAAAATCCATCATTTTTTAATCCTACTATGGGAGTCAATGGTAACTTTCTGCTGTGGGTTTACCATCATTCCTCAAAATATTTTATTTTGTGTTAATCAGAAAAAAACTAATGCATACAGGTTTAAAACAACACAAGGATGAGTAAATTATGAAATAATTTTCATTTAACCTATAAAATTCCATCATTTTTTAATTCCTACTATGGGAGTCAATGGTCACTATCTGCTGTGGGTTTACCATCATTCCTCAAAATATTTTCTTTTGTGTTAATCAGAAAAAAACTAATGCATACAGGTTTAAAACAACATAAGGATCAGTAAATTATGAAAGAATTTTCATTGAACCTATAAAAATCCATCATTTTTTTAATCCTACTAAAGGAGTCAATGGTAACTTTCTGCTGTGGGTTTACCATCATTCCTCAAAATATTTTCTTTTGTGTTAATCAGACAAAAACTAATGCATACAGGTTTAAAATAACACAAGGATGAGTAAATTATGAAAGAATTTTCATTGAACCTATAAAATTCCATCATTTTTTTATTCCTACTATGGGAGTCAATGGTCACTATCTGTTGTGGGTGTACCATCATTCCTCAAAATATTTTCTTTTGTGTTAATCAGAAAAAAACTAATGTATACAGGTTTAAAATAACACAAGGATGAGTAAATTATGAAAGAATTTTCATTGAACCTATAAAATTCCATCATTTTTTTATTATTACTATGGGAGTCAATGGTCACTATCTGCTGTGGGTTTACTATCATTCCTCAAAATATTTTCTTTTGTGTTAATCAGAGAAAAACTAATGCATAAATGTTTAAAACAACACGAGGATGAGTAAAATATGAAAGAATTTTCATTGAACCTATAAAATTCCATCATTTTTTTATTCCTACTATGGGAGTCAATGGTCACCATCTGCTGTGGGTTTACCATCATTCCTAAAAATATTTTCTTTTTGTGTTTATCAGAAAAAAACTAATGCATACAGGTTTAAAACTACACAAGGATGATTAAATTATGAAAGAATTTTCATTGAACCTATAAAATTCCATCATTTTTTTATTCCTACTATGGGAGTCAATGGTCACTATCTGCTGTGGGTTTACCATCATTCCTCAAAATATTTTCTTTTGTGTTAATCAGAAAAAAACTAATGCATAAATGTTTAAAACAACACGAGGATGAGTAAATTATGAAAGAATTTTCATTGTACCTATAAAATTCCATCATTTTTTTATTCCTACTATGGGAGTCAATGGTCACTATCTGCTGTGGGTTTACCATCATTCCTCAAAATATTTTATTTTGTGTTAATCAGAAAAAACTAATGCATACAGGTTTAAAATAACACAAGGATGAGTAAATTATGAAAGAATTTTCATTGAACCTATAAAATTCCATCATTTTTTTATTCTTACTATGGGAGTCAATGGTCACTATCTGCTGTGGGTTAACTATCATTCCTCAAAATATTTTCTTTTGTGTTAATCAGAAAAAAAACTAATGCATACAGGTTTAAAACAACACGAGGATGAGTAAATTATGAAAGAATTTTCATTGAACCTATAAAATTCCATCATTTTTTTATTCCTACTATGGGAGTCAATGGTCACTATCTGTTGTGGGTGTACCATCATTCCTCAAAATATTTTCTTTTGTGTTAATCAGAAAAAAAACTAATGCATACAGGTTTAAAATAACACAAGGATGAGTAAATTATGAAAGAATTTTCATTGAACCTATAAAATTCTATCATTTTTTTATTATTACTATGGGAGTCAATGGTCACTATCTGCTGTGGGTTTACTATCATTCCTCAAAATATTTTCTTTTGTGTTAATCAGAGAAAAACTAATGCATAAATGTTTAAAACAACACGAGGATGAGTAAAATATGAAAGAATTTTCATTGAACCTATAAAATTCCATCATTTTTTTATTCCTACTATGGGAGTCAATGGTCACCATCTGCTGTGGGTTTACCATCATTCCTAAAAATATTTTCTTTTTGTGTTTATCAGAAAAAAACTAATGCATACAGGTTTAAAACAACACAAGGATGAGTAAATTATGAAAGAATTTTCATTGAACCTATAAAATTCCATCATTTTTTTATTCCTACTATGGGAGTCAATGGTCACTATCTGCTGTGGGTTTACCATCATTCCTCAAAATATTTTCTTTTGTGTTAATCAGAAAAAACTAATGCATAAATGTTTAAAACAACACGAGGATGAGTAAATTATGAAAGAATTTTCATTGTACCTATAAAATTCCATCATTTTTTTATTCCTACTATGGGAGTCAATGGTCACTATCTGCTGTGGGTTTACCATCATTCCTAAAAATATTTTCTTTTGTGTTAATCAGAAAAAAACTAATGCATACAGGTTTAAAACAACACAAGGATGAGTAAATTATGAAAGAATTTTCATTGTACCTATAAAATTCCATCATTTTTTTTATTCCTACTATGGGAGTCAATGGTCACTATCTGCTGTGGGTTTACCATCATTCCTCAAAATATTTTCTTTTGTGTTAATCAGAAAAAAACTAATGCATACAGGTTTAAAACAACACAAGGATGAGTAAATTATGAAATAATTTTCATTTAACCTATAAAATTCCATCATTTTTTAATTCCTACTATGGGAGTCAATGGTCACTATCTGCTGTGGGTTTACCATCATTCCTCAAAATATTTTCTTTTGTGTTAATCAGAAAAAAACTAATGCATACAGGTTTAAAACAACATAAGGATCAGTAAATTATGAAAGAATTTTCATTGAACCTATAAAAATCCATCATTTTTTTAATCCTACTAAAGGAGTCAATGGTAACTTTCTGCTGTGGGTTTACCATCATTCCTCAAAATATTTTCTTTTGTGTTAATCAGACAAAAACTAATGCATACAGGTTTAAAATAACACAAGGATGAGTAAATTATGAAAGAATTTTCATTGAACCTATAAAATTCCATCATTTTTTTATTCCTACTATGGGAGTCAATGGTCACTATCTGTTGTGGGTGTACCATCATTCCTCAAAATATTTTCTTTTGTGTTAATCAGAAAAAAACTAATGTATACAGGTTTAAAATAACACAAGGATGAGTAAATTATGAAAGAATTTTCATTGAACCTATAAAATTCCATCATTTTTTTATTATTACTATGGGAGTCAATGGTCACTATCTGCTGTGGGTTTACTATCATTCCTCAAAATATTTTCTTTTGTGTTAATCAGAGAAAAACTAATGCATAAATGTTTAAAACAACACGAGGATGAGTAAAATATGAATGAACCTATAAAATTCCATCATTTTTTTATTCCTACTATGGGAGTCAATGGTCACCATCTGCTGTGGGTTTACCATCATTCCTAAAAATATTTTCTTTTTGTGTTTATCAGAAAAAAACTAATGCATACAGGTTTAAAACTACACAAGGATGATTAAATTATGAAAGAATTTTCATTGAACCTATAAAATTCCATCATTTTTTTATTCCTACTATGGGAGTCAATGGTCACTATCTGCTGTGGGTTTACCATCATTCCTCAAAATATTTTCTTTTGTGTTAATCAGAAAAAAACTAATGCATAAATGTTTAAAACAACACGAGGATTAGTAAATTATGAAAGAATTTTCATTGTACCTATAAAATTCCATCATTTTTTTATTCCTACTATGGGAGTCAATGGTCACTATCTGCTGTGGGTTTACCATCATTCCTCAAAATATTTTATTTTGTGTTAATCAGAAAAAACTAATGTATACAGGTTTAAAATAACACAAGGATGAGTAAATTATGAAAGAATTTTCATTGTACCTATAAAATTCCATCATTTTTTTATTCCTACTATGGGAGTCAATGGTCACTATCTGCTGTGGATTTACCATCATTCCTCAAAATATTTTCTTTTGTGTTAATCAGAAAAAAACTAATGCATAAATGTTTAAAACAACACGAGGATGAGTAAATTATGAAAGAATTTTCATTGAACCTATAAAATTCCATCATTTTTTTATTCCTACTATGGGAGTCAATGGTCACTATCTGCTGTGGGTTTACCATCATTCCTCAAAATATTTTCTTTTGTGTTAATCAGAAAAAAAC
The DNA here is from genome assembly GCF_030506205.2 of Paramisgurnus dabryanus. Taxonomy (NCBI): domain Eukaryota; kingdom Metazoa; phylum Chordata; class Actinopteri; order Cypriniformes; family Cobitidae; genus Paramisgurnus; species Paramisgurnus dabryanus. The sequence goes on along the minus strand of NC_133345.1, from coordinate 3,648,143 downwards.
TAATGCATACAGGTTTAAAACAACACAAGGAAGAGTAAATTATGAAAGAATTTTCATTGAACCTATAAAAATCCATCATTTTTTAATCCTACTATGGGAGTCAATGGTAACTTTCTGCTGTGGGTTTACCATCATTCCTCAAAATATTTTATTTTGTGTTAATCAGAAAAAAACTAATGCATACAGGTTTAAAACAACACAAGGATGAGTAAATTATGAAATAATTTTCATTTAACCTATAAAATTCCATCATTTTTTAATTCCTACTATGGGAGTCAATGGTCACTATCTGCTGTGGGTTTACCATCATTCCTCAAAATATTTTCTTTTGTGTTAATCAGAAAAAAACTAATGCATACAGGTTTAAAACAACATAAGGATCAGTAAATTATGAAAGAATTTTCATTGAACCTATAAAAATCCATCATTTTTTTAATCCTACTAAAGGAGTCAATGGTAACTTTCTGCTGTGGGTTTACCATCATTCCTCAAAATATTTTCTTTTGTGTTAATCAGACAAAAACTAATGCATACAGGTTTAAAATAACACAAGGATGAGTAAATTATGAAAGAATTTTCATTGAACCTATAAAATTCCATCATTTTTTTATTCCTACTATGGGAGTCAATGGTCACTATCTGTTGTGGGTGTACCATCATTCCTCAAAATATTTTCTTTTGTGTTAATCAGAAAAAAACTAATGTATACAGGTTTAAAATAACACAAGGATGAGTAAATTATGAAAGAATTTTCATTGAACCTATAAAATTCCATCATTTTTTTATTATTACTATGGGAGTCAATGGTCACTATCTGCTGTGGGTTTACTATCATTCCTCAAAATATTTTCTTTTGTGTTAATCAGAGAAAAACTAATGCATAAATGTTTAAAACAACACGAGGATGAGTAAAATATGAAAGAATTTTCATTGAACCTATAAAATTCCATCATTTTTTTATTCCTACTATGGGAGTCAATGGTCACCATCTGCTGTGGGTTTACCATCATTCCTAAAAATATTTTCTTTTTGTGTTTATCAGAAAAAAACTAATGCATACAGGTTTAAAACTACACAAGGATGATTAAATTATGAAAGAATTTTCATTGAACCTATAAAATTCCATCATTTTTTTATTCCTACTATGGGAGTCAATGGTCACTATCTGCTGTGGGTTTACCATCATTCCTCAAAATATTTTCTTTTGTGTTAATCAGAAAAAAACTAATGCATAAATGTTTAAAACAACACGAGGATTAGTAAATTATGAAAGAATTTTCATTGTACCTATAAAATTCCATCATTTTTTTATTCCTACTATGGGAGTCAATGGTCACTATCTGCTGTGGGTTTACCATCATTCCTCAAAATATTTTATTTTGTGTTAATCAGAAAAAACTAATGTATACAGGTTTAAAATAACACAAGGATGAGTAAATTATGAAAGAATTTTCATTGAACCTATAAAATTCCATCATTTTTTTATTCTTACTATGGGAGTCAATGGTCACTATCTGCTGTGGGTTTACTATCATTCCTCAAAATATTTTCTTTTGTGTTAATCAGAAAAAAAACTAATGCATACAGGTTTAAAACAACACGAGGATGAGTAAATTATGAAAGAATTTTCATTGAACCTATAAAATTCCATCATTTTTTTATTCCTACTATGGGAGTCAATGGTCACTATCTGCTGTGGGTTTACTATCATTCCTCAAAATATTTTCTTTTGTGTTAATCAGAAAAAAACTAATGCATACAGGTTTAAAATAACACAAGGATGAGTAAATTATGAAAGAATTTTCATTGAACCTATAAAATTCCATCATTTTTTTATTATTACTATGGGAGTCAATGGTCACTATCTGCTGTGGGTTTACTATCATTCCTCAAAATATTTTCTTTTGTGTTAATCAGAGAAAAACTAATGCATAAATGTTTAAAACAACACGAGGATGAGTAAAATATGAAAGAATTTTCATTGAACCTATAAAATTCCATCATTTTTTTATTCCTACTATGGGAGTCAATGGTCACCATCTGCTGTGGGTTTACCATCATTCCTAAAAATATTTTCTTTTTGTGTTTATCAGAAAAAAACTAATGCATACAGGTTTAAAACTACACAAGGATGATTAAATTATGAAAGAATTTTCATTGAACCTATAAAATTCCATCATTTTTTTATTCCTACTATGGGAGTCAATGGTCACTATCTGCTGTGGGTTTACCATCATTCCTCAAAATATTTTCTTTTGTGTTAATCAGAAAAAAACTAATGCATACAGGTTTAAAACAACACAAGGAAGAGTAAATTATGAAAGAATTTTCATTGAACCTATAAAAATCCATCATTTTTTAATCCTACTATGGGAGTCAATGGTCACTATCTGCTGTGGGTTTACCATCATTCCTCAAAATATTTTATTTTGTGTTAATCAGAAAAAACTAATGTATACAGGTTTAAAATAACACAAGGATGAGTAAATTATGAAAGAATTTTCATTGAACCTATAAAATTCCATCATTTTTTTATTCTTACTATGGGAGTCAATGGTCACTATCTGCTGTGGGTTTACTATCATTCCTCAAAATATTTTCTTTTGTGTTAATCAGAAAAAAAACTAATGCATACAGGTTTAAAACAACACGAGGATGAGTAAATTATGAAAGAATTTTCATTGAACCTATAAAATTCCATCATTTTTTTATTCCTACTATGGGAGTCAATGGTCACTATCTGTTGTGGGTGTACCATCATTCCTCAAAATATTTTCTTTTGTGTTAATCAGAAAAAAACTAATGTATACAGGTTTAAAATAACACAAGGATGAGTAAATTATGAAAGAATTTTCATTGAACCTATAAAATTCCATCATTTTTTTATTCTTACTATGGGAGTCAATGGTCACTATCTGCTGTGGGTTTACTATCATTCCTCAAAATATTTTCTTTTGTGTTAATCAGAGAAAAACTAATGCATAAATGTTTAAAACAAAACGAGGATGAGTAAAATATGAAAGAATTTTCATTGAACCTATAAAATTCCATCATTTTTTTATTCCTACTATGGGAGTCAATGGTCACCATCTGCTGTGGGTTTACCATCATTCCTAAAAATATTTTCTTTTTGTGTTTATCAGAAAAAAACTAATGCATACAGGTTTAAAACTACACAAGGATGATTAAATTATGAAAGAATTTTCATTGAACCTATAAAATTCCATCATTTTTTTATTCCTACTATGGGAGTCAATGGTCACTATCTGCTGTGGGTTTACCATCATTCCTCAAAATATTTTCTTTTGTGTTAATCAGAAAAAAACTAATGCATAAATGTTTAAAACAACACGAGGATGAGTAAATTATGAAAGAATTTTCATTGTACCTATAAAATTCCATCATTTTTTTATTCCTACTATGGGAGTCAATGGTCACTATCTGCTGTGGGTTTACCATCATTCCTAAAAATATTTTCTTTTGTGTTAATCAGAAAAAAACTAATGCATACAGGTTTAAAACAACACAAGGATGAGTAAATTATGAAAGAATTTTCATTGTACCTATAAAATTCCATCATTTTTTTTATTCCTACTATGGGAGTCAATGGTCACTATCTGCTGTGGGTTTACCATCATTCCTCAAAATATTTTATTTTGTGTTAATCAGAAAAAACTAATGTATACAGGTTTAAAATAACACAAGGATGAGTAAATTATGAAAGAATTTTCATTGAACCTATAAAATTCCATCATTTTTTTATTCTTACTATGGGAGTCAATGGTCACTATCTGCTGTGGGTTTACTATCATTCCTCAAAATATTTTCTTTTGTGTTAATCAGAGAAAAACTAATGCATAAATGTTTAAAACAACACGAGGATGAGTAAAATATGAAAGAATTTTCATTGAACCTATAAAATTCCATCATTTTTTTATTCCTACTATGGGAGTCAATGGTCACCGTCTGCTGTGGGTTTACCATCATTCCTAAAAATATTTTCTTTTTGTGTTTATCAGAAAAAAACTAATGCATACAGGTTTAAAACTACACAAGGATGATTAAATTATGAAAGAATTTTCATTGAACCTATAAAATTCCATCATTTTTTTATTCCTACTATGGGAGTCAATGGTCACTATCTGCTGTGGGTTTACCATCATTCCTCAAAATATTTTCTTTTGTGTTAATCAGAAAAAAACTAATGCATAAATGTTTAAAACAACACGAGGATGAGTAAATTATGAAAGAATTTTCATTGAACCTATAAAATTCCATCATTTTTTTATTCCTACTATGGGAGTCAATGGTCACTATCTGCTGTGGGTTTACCATCATTCCTCAAAATATTTTCTTTTGTGTTAATCAGAAAAAAACTAATGCATACAGGTTTAAAACAACACAAGGAAGAGTAAATTATGAAAGAATTTTCATTGAACCTATAAAAATCCATCATTTTTTAATCCTACTATGGGAGTCAATGGTAACTTTCTGCTGTGGGTTTACCATCATTCCTCAAAATATTTTATTTTGTGTTAATCAGAAAAAAACTAATGTATACAGGTTTAAAATAACACAAGGATGAGTAAATTATGAAAGAATTTTCATTGAACCTATAAAATTCCATCATTTTTTTATTCTTACTATGGGAGTCAATGGTCACTATCTGCTGTGGGTTTACTATCATTCCTCAAAATATTTTCTTTTGTGTTAATCAGAAAAAAACTAATGCATAAATGTTTAAAACAACACGAGGATGAGTAAAATATGAAAGAATTTTCATTGAACCTATAAAATTCCATCATTTTTTTATTCCTACTATGGGAGTCAATGGTCACCATCTGCTGTGGGTTTACCATCATTCCTAAAAATATTTTCTTTTTGTGTTTATCAGAAAAAAACTAATGCATACAGGTTTAAAACTACACGAGGATGAGTAAATTATGAAAGAATTTTCATTGAACCTATAAAATTCCATCATTTTTTTATTCCTACTATGGGAGTCAATGGTCACTATCTGTTGTGGGTGTACCATCATTCCTCAAAATATTTTCTTTTGTGTTAATCAGAAAAAAACTAATGTATACAGGTTTAAAATAACACAAGGATGAGTAAATTATGAAAGAATTTTCATTGAACCTATAAAATTCCATAATTTTTTTATTCTTACTATGGGAGTCAATGGTCACTATCTGCTGTGGGTTTACTATCATTCCTCAAATTATTTTCTTTTGTGTTAATCAGAAAAAAACTAATGCATAAATGTTTAAAACAACACGAGGATGAGTAAAATATGAAAGAATTTTCATTGAACCTATAAAATTCCATCATTTTTTTATTCCTACTATGGGAGTCAATGGTCACCATCTGCTGTGGGTTTACCATCATTCCTAAAAATATTTTCTTTTTGTGTTTATCAGAAAAAAACTAATGCATACAGGTTTAAAACTACACAAGGATGATTAAATTATGAAAGAATTTTCATTGTACCTATAAAATTCCATCATTTTTTTATTCCTACTATGGGAGTCAATGGTCACTATCTGCTGTGGGTTTACCATCATTCCTCAAAATATTTTCTTTTGTGTTAATCAGAAAAAAACTAATGCATAAATGTTTAAAACAACACGAGGATGAGTAAATTATGAAAGAATTTTCATTGTACCTATAAAATTCCATCATTTTTTTATTCCTACTATGGGAGTCAATGGTCACTATCTGCTGTGGGTTTACCATCATTCCTCAAAATATTTTCTTTTGTGTTAATCAGAAAAAAACTAATGCATAAATGTTTAAAACAACACGAGGATGAGTAAATTATGAAAGAATTTTCATTGTACCTATAAAATTCCATCATTTTTTTATTCCTACTATGGGAGTCAATGGTCACTATCTGCTGTGGGTTTACCATCATTCCTCAAAATATTTTATTTTGTGTTAATCAGAAAAAACTAATGTATACAGGTTTAAAATAACACAAGGATGAGTAAATTATGAAAGAATTTTCATTGAACCTATAAAATTCCATCATTTTTTTATTCCTACTATGGGAGTCAATGGTCACCATCTGCTGTGGGTTTACCATCATTCCTAAAAATATTTTCTTTTTGTGTTTATCAGAAAAAAACTAATGCATACAGGTTTAAAACTACACAAGGATGATTAAATTATGAAAGAATTTTCATTGAACCTATAAAATTCCATCATTTTTTTATTCCTACTATGGGAGTCAATGGTCACTATCTGCTGTGGGTTTACGATCATTCCTCAAAATATTTTCTTTTGTGTTAATCAGAAAAAAACTAATGCATAAATGTTTAAAACAACACGAGGATGAGTAAATTATGAAAGAATTTTCATTGTACCTATAAAATTCCATCATTTTTTTATTCCTACTATGGGAGTCAATGGTCACTATCTGCTGTGGGTTTACCATCATTCCTAAAAATATTTTCTTTTGTGTTAATCAGAAAAAAACTAATGCATACAGGTTTAAAACAACACAAGGATGAGTAAATTATGAAAGAATTTTCATTGTACCTATAAAATTCCATCATTTTTTTTATTCCTACTATGGGAGTCAATGGTCACTATCTGCTGTGGGTTTACCATCATTCCTCAAAATATTTTATTTTGTGTTAATCAGAAAAAACTAATGTATACAGGTTTAAAATAACACAAGGATGAGTAAATTATGAAAGAATTTTCATTGAACCTATAAAATTCCATCATTTTTTTATTCTTACTATGGGAGTCAATGGTCACTATCTGCTGTGGGTTTACTATCATTCCTCAAATTATTTTCTTTTGTGTTAATCAGAAAAAAACTAATGCATAAATGTTTAAAACAACACGAGGATGAGTAAAATATGAAAGAATTTTCATTGAACCTATAAAATTCCATCATTTTTTTATTCCTACTATGGGAGTCAATGGTCACCATCTGCTGTGGGTTTACCATCATTCCTAAAAATATTTTCTTTTTGTGTTTATCAGAAAAAAACTAATGCATACAGGTTTAAAACTACACAAGGATGATTAAATTATGAAAGAATTTTCATTGAACCTATAAAATTCCATCATTTTTTTATTCCTACTATGGGAGTCAATGGTCACTATCTGCTGTGGGTTTACCATCATTCCTCAAAATATTTTCTTTTGTGTTCATCAGAAAAAAACTAATGCATAAATGTTTAAAACAACACGAGGATGAGTAAATTATGAAAGAATTTTCATTGTACCTATAAAATTCCATCATTTTTTTATTCCTACTATGGGAGTCAATGGTCACTATCTGCTGTGGGTTTACCATCATTCCTCAAAATATTTTATTTTGTGTTAATCAGAAAAAACTAATGTATACAGGTTTAAAATAACACAAGGATGAGTAAATTATGAAAGAATTTTCATTGAACCTATAAAATTCCATCATTTTTTTATTCTTACTATGGGAGTCAATGGTCACTATCTGCTGTGGGTTTACTATCATTCCTCAAAATATTTTCTTTTGTGTTAATCAGAAAAAAACTAATGCATAAATGTTTAAAACAACACGAGGATGAGTAAATTATGAAAGAATTTTCATTGAACCTATAAAATTCCATCATTTTTTTATTCCTACTATGGGAGTCAATGGTCACTATCTGCTGTGGGTTTACCATCATTCCTCAAAATATTTTCTTTTGTGTTAATCAGAAAAAAACTAATGCATACAGGTTTAAAACAACACAAGGAAGAGTAAATTATGAAAGAATTTTCATTGAACCTATAAAAATCCATCATTTTTTAATCCTACTATGGGAGTCAATGGTCACTATCTGCTGTGGGTTTACCATCATTCCTCAAAATATTTTATTTTGTGTTAATCAGAAAAAACTAATGTATACAGGTTTAAAATAACACAAGGATGAGTAAATTATGAAAGAATTTTCATTGAACCTATAAAATTCCATCATTTTTTTATTCTTACTATGGGAGTCAATGGTCACTATCTGCTGTGGGTTTACTATCATTCCTCAAAATATTTTCTTTTGTGTTAATCAGAAAAAAAACTAATGCATACAGGTTTAAAACAACACGAGGATGAGTAAATTATGAAAGAATTTTCATTGAACCTATAAAATTCCATCATTTTTTTATTCCTACTATGGGAGTCAATGGTCACTATCTGTTGTGGGTGTACCATCATTCCTCAAAATATTTTCTTTTGTGTTAATCAGAAAAAAACTAATGTATACAGGTTTAAAATAACACAAGGATGAGTAAATTATGAAAGAATTTTCATTGAACCTATAAAATTCCATCATTTTTTTATTCTTACTATGGGAGTCAATGGTCACTATCTGCTGTGGGTTTACTATCATTCCTCAAAATATTTTCTTTTGTGTTAATCAGAGAAAAACTAATGCATAAATGTTTAAAACAACACGAGGATGAGTAAAATATGAAAGAATTTTCATTGAACCTATAAAATTCCATCATTTTTTTATTCCTACTATGGGAGTCAATGGTCACCATCTGCTGTGGGTTTACCATCATTCCTAAAAATATTTTCTTTTTGTGTTTATCAGAAAAAAACTAATGCATACAGGTTTAAAACTACACAAGGATGATTAAATTATGAAAGAATTTTCATTGAACCTATAAAATTCCATCATTTTTTTATTCCTACTATGGGAGTCAATGGTCACTATCTGCTGTGGGTTTACCATCATTCCTCAAAATATTTTCTTTTGTGTTAATCAGAAAAAAACTAATGCATAAATGTTTAAAACAACACGAGGATGAGTAAATTATGAAAGAATTTTCATTGTACCTATAAAATTCCATCATTTTTTTATTCCTACTATGGGAGTCAATGGTCACTATCTGCTGTGGGTTTACCATCATTCCTAAAAATATTTTCTTTTGTGTTAATCAGAAAAAAACTAATGCATACAGGTTTAAAACAACACAAGGATGAGTAAATTATGAAAGAATTTTCATTGTACCTATAAAATTCCATCATTTTTTTTATTCCTACTATGGGAGTCAATGGTCACTATCTGCTGTGGGTTTACCATCATTCCTCAAAATATTTTATTTTGTGTTAATCAGAAAAAACTAATGTATACAGGTTTAAAATAACACAAGGATGAGTAAATTATGAAAGAATTTTCATTGAACCTATAAAATTCCATCATTTTTTTATTCTTACTATGGGAGTCAATGGTCACTATCTGCTGTGGGTTTACTATCATTCCTCAAAATATTTTCTTTTGTGTTAATCAGAGAAAAACTAATGCATAAATGTTTAAAACAACACGAGGATGAGTAAAATATGAAAGAATTTTCATTGAACCTATAAAATTCCATCATTTTTTTATTCCTACTATGGGAGTCAATGGTCACCGTCTGCTGTGGGTTTACCATCATTCCTAAAAATATTTTCTTTTTGTGTTTATCAGAAAAAAACTAATGCATACAGGTTTAAAACTACACAAGGATGATTAAATTATGAAAGAATTTTCATTGAACCTATAAAATTCCATCATTTTTTTATTCCTACTATGGGAGTCAATGGTCACTATCTGCTGTGGGTTTACCATCATTCCTCAAAATATTTTCTTTTGTGTTAATCAGAAAAAAACTAATGCATAAATGTTTAAAACAACACGAGGATGAGTAAATTATGAAAGAATTTTCATTGAACCTATAAAATTCCATCATTTTTTTATTCCTACTATGGGAGTCAATGGTCACTATCTGCTGTGGGTTTACCATCATTCCTCAAAATATTTTCTTTTGTGTTAATCAGAAAAAAACTAATGCATACAGGTTTAAAACAACACAAGGAAGAGTAAATTATGAAAGAATTTTCATTGAACCTATAAAAATCCATCATTTTTTAATCCTACTATGGGAGTCAATGGTAACTTTCTGCTGTGGGTTTACCATCATTCCTCAAAATATTTTATTTTGTGTTAATCAGAAAAAAACTAATGTATACAGGTTTAAAATAACACAAGGATGAGTAAATTATGAAAGAATTTTCATTGAACCTATAAAATTCCATCATTTTTTTATTCTTACTATGGGAGTCAATGGTCACTATCTGCTGTGGGTTTACTATCATTCCTCAAAATATTTTCTTTTGTGTTAATCAGAAAAAAACTAATGCATAAATGTTTAAAACAACACGAGGATGAGTAAAATATGAAAGAATTTTCATTGAACCTATAAAATTCCATCATTTTTTTATTCCTACTATGGGAGTCAATGGTCACCATCTGCTGTGGGTTTACCATCATTCCTAAAAATATTTTCTTTTTGTGTTTATCAGAAAAAAACTAATGCATACAGGTTTAAAACTACACGAGGATGAGTAAATTATGAAAGAATTTTCATTGAACCTATAAAATTCCATCATTTTTTTATTCCTACTATGGGAGTCAATGGTCACTATCTGTTGTGGGTGTACCATCATTCCTCAAAATATTTTCTTTTGTGTTAATCAGAAAAAAACTAATGTATACAGGTTTAAAATAACACAAGGATGAGTAAATTATGAAAGAATTTTCATTGAACCTATAAAATTCCATAATTTTTTTATTCTTACTATGGGAGTCAATGGTCACTATCTGCTGTGGGTTTACTATCATTCCTCAAATTATTTTCTTTTGTGTTAATCAGAAAAAAACTAATGCATAAATGTTTAAAACAACACGAGGATGAGTAAAATATGAAAGAATTTTCATTGAACCTATAAAATTCCATCATTTTTTTATTCCTACTATGGGAGTCAATGGTCACCATCTGCTGTGGGTTTACCATCATTCCTAAAAATATTTTCTTTTTGTGTTTATCAGAAAAAAACTAATGCATACAGGTTTAAAACTACACAAGGATGATTAAATTATGAAAGAATTTTCATTGTACCTATAAAATTCCATCATTTTTTTATTCCTACTATGGGAGTCAATGGTCACTATCTGCTGTGGGTTTACCATCATTCCTCAAAATATTTTCTTTTGTGTTAATCAGAAAAAAACTAATGCATAAATGTTTAAAACAACACGAGGATGAGTAAATTATGAAAGAATTTTCATTGTACCTATAAAATTCCATCATTTTTTTATTCCTACTATGGGAGTCAATGGTCACTATCTGCTGTGGGTTTACCATCATTCCTCAAAATATTTTCTTTTGTGTTAATCAGAAAAAAACTAATGCATAAATGTTTAAAACAACACGAGGATGAGTAAATTATGAAAGAATTTTCATTGTACCTATAAAATTCCATCATTTTTTTATTCCTACTATGGGAGTCAATGGTCACTATCTGCTGTGGGTTTACCATCATTCCTCAAAATATTTTATTTTGTGTTAATCAGAAAAAACTAATGTATACAGGTTTAAAATAACACAAGGATGAGTAAATTATGAAAGAATTTTCATTGAACCTATAAAATTCCATCATTTTTTTATTCCTACTATGGGAGTCAATGGTCACCATCTGCTGTGGGTTTACCATCATTCCTAAAAATATTTTCTTTTTGTGTTTATCAGAAAAAAACTAATGCATACAGGTTTAAAACTACACAAGGATGATTAAATTATGAAAGAATTTTCATTGAACCTATAAAATTCCATCATTTTTTTATTCCTACTATGGGAGTCAATGGTCACTATCTGCTGTGGGTTTACGATCATTCCTCAAAATATTTTCTTTTGTGTTAATCAGAAAAAAACTAATGCATAAATGTTTAAAACAACACGAGGATGAGTAAATTATGAAAGAATTTTCATTGTACCTATAAAATTCCATCATTTTTTTATTCCTACTATGGGAGTCAATGGTCACTATCTGCTGTGGGTTTACCATCATTCCTAAAAATATTTTCTTTTGTGTTAATCAGAAAAAAACTAATGCATACAGGTTTAAAACAACACAAGGATGAGTAAATTATGAAAGAATTTTCATTGTACCTATAAAATTCCATCATTTTTTTTATTCCTACTATGGGAGTCAATGGTCACTATCTGCTGTGGGTTTACCATCATTCCTCAAAATATTTTATTTTGTGTTAATCAGAAAAAACTAATGTATACAGGTTTAAAATAACACAAGGATGAGTAAATTATGAAAGAATTTTCATTGAACCTATAAAATTCCATCATTTTTTTATTCTTACTATGGGAGTCAATGGTCACTATCTGCTGTGGGTTTACTATCATTCCTCAAAATATTTTCTTTTGTGTTAATCAGAAAAAAACTAATGCATAAATGTTTAAAACAACACGAGGATGAGTAAATTATGAAAGAATTTTCATTGAACCTATAAAATTCCATCATTTTTTTATTCCTACTATGGGAGTCAATGGTCACTATCTGCTGTGGGTTTACCATCATTCCTCAAAATATTTTCTTTTGTGTTAATCAGAAAAAAACTAATGCATACAGGTTTAAAACAACACAAGGAAGAGTAAATTATGAAAGAATTTTCATTGAACCTATAAAAATCCATCATTTTTTAATCCTACTATGGGAGTCAATGGTAACTTTCTGCTGTGGGTTTACCATCATTCCTCAAAATATTTTATTTTGTGTTAATCAGAAAAAAACTAATGTATACAGGTTTAAAATAACACAAGGATGAGTAAATTATGAAAGAATTTTCATTGAACCTATAAAATTCCATCATTTTTTTATTCTTACTATGGGAGTCAATGGTCACTATCTGCTGTGGGTTTACTATCATTCCTCAAAATATTTTCTTTTGTGTTAATCAGAAAAAAACTAATGCATAAATGTTTAAAACAACACGAGGATGAGTAAAATATGAAAGAATTTTCATTGAACCTATAAAATTCCATCATTTTTTTATTCCTACTATGGGAGTCAATGGTCACCATCTGCTGTGGGTTTACCATCATTCCTAAAAATATTTTCTTTTTGTGTTTATCAGAAAAAAACTAATGCATACAGGTTTAAAACTACACGAGGATGAGTAAATTATGAAAGAATTTTCATTGAACCTATAAAATTCCATCATTTTTTTATTCCTACTATGGGAGTCAATGGTCACTATCTGTTGTGGGTGTACCATCATTCCTCAAAATATTTTCTTTTGTGTTAATCAGAAAAAAACTAATGTATACAGGTTTAAAATAACACAAGGATGAGTAAATTATGAAAGAATTTTCATTGAACCTATAAAATTCCATCATTTTTTTATTCTTACTATGGGAGTCAATGGTCACTATCTGCTGTGGGTTTACTATCATTCCTCAAATTATTTTCTTTTGTGTTAATCAGAAAAAAACTAATGCATAAATGTTTAAAACAACACGAGGATGAGTAAAATATGAAAGAATTTTCATTGAACCTATAAAATTCCATCATTTTTTTATTCCTACTATGGGAGTCAATGGTCACCATCTGCTGTGGGTTTACCATCATTCCTAAAAATATTTTCTTTTTGTGTTTATCAGAAAAAAACTAATGCATACAGGTTTAAAACTACACAAGGATGATTAAATTATGAAAGAATTTTCATTGAACCTATAAAATTCCATCATTTTTTTATTCCTACTATGGGAGTCAATGGTCACTATCTGCTGTGGGTTTACCATCATTCCTCAAAATATTTTCTTTTGTGTTCATCAGAAAAAAACTAATGCATAAATGTTTAAAACAACACGAGGATGAGTAAATTATGAAAGAATTTTCATTGTACCTATAAAATTCCATCATTTTTTTATTCCTACTATGGGAGTCAATGGTCACTATCTGCTGTGGGTTTACCATCATTCCTCAAAATATTTTATTTTGTGTTAATCAGAAAAAACTAATGTATACAGGTTTAAAATAACACAAGGATGAGTAAATTATGAAAGAATTTTCATTGAACCTATAAAATTCCATCATTTTTTTATTCTTACTATGGGAGTCAATGGTCACTATCTGCTGTGGGTTTACTATCATTCCTCAAAATATTTTCTTTTGTGTTAATCAGAAAAAAACTAATGCATAAATGTTTAAAACAACACGAGGATGAGTAAATTATGAAAGAATTTTCATTGAACCTATAAAATTCCATCATTTTTTTATTCCTACTATGGGAGTCAATGGTCACTATCTGCTGTGGGTTTACCATCATTCCTCAAAATATTTTCTTTTGTGTTAATCAGAAAAAAACTAATGCATACAGGTTTAAAACAACACAAGGAAGAGTAAATTATGAAAGAATTTTCATTGAACCTATAAAAATCCATCATTTTTTAATCCTACTATGGGAGTCAATGGTCACTATCTGCTGTGGGTTTACCATCATTCCTCAAAATATTTTATTTTGTGTTAATCAGAAAAAACTAATGTATACAGGTTTAAAATAACACAAGGATGAGTAAATTATGAAAGAATTTTCATTGAACCTATAAAATTCCATCATTTTTTTATTCTTACTATGGGAGTCAATGGTCACTATCTGCTGTGGGTTTACTATCATTCCTCAAAATATTTTCTTTTGTGTTAATCAGAAAAAAAACTAATGCATACAGGTTTAAAACAACACGAGGATGAGTAAATTATGAAAGAATTTTCATTGAACCTATAAAATTCCATCATTTTTTTATTCCTACTATGGGAGTCAATGGTCACTATCTGTTGTGGGTGTACCATCATTCCTCAAAATATTTTCTTTTGTGTTAATCAGAAAAAAACTAATGTATACAGGTTTAAAATAACACAAGGATGAGTAAATTATGAAAGAATTTTCATTGAACCTATAAAATTCCATCATTTTTTTATTCTTACTATGGGAGTCAATGGTCACTATCTGCTGTGGGTTTACTATCATTCCTCAAAATATTTTCTTTTGTGTTAATCAGAGAAAAACTAATGCATAAATGTTTAAAACAACACGAGGATGAGTAAAATATGAAAGAATTTTCATTGAACCTATAAAATTCCATCATTTTTTTTATTCCTACTATGGGAGTCAATGGTCACCATCTGCTGTGGGTTTACCATCATTCCTAAAAATATTTTCTTTTTGTGTTTATCAGAAAAAAACTAATGCATACAGGTTTAAAACTACACAAGGATGATTAAATTATGAAAGAATTTTCATTGAACCTATAAAATTCCATCATTTTTTTATTCCTACTATGGGAGTCAATGGTCACTATCTGCTGTGGGTTTACCATCATTCCTCAAAATATTTTCTTTTGTGTTAATCAGAAAAAAACTAATGCATAAATGTTTAAAACAACACGAGGATGAGTAAATTATGAAAGAATTTTCATTGTACCTATAAAATTCCATCATTTTTTTATTCCTACTATGGGAGTCAATGGTCACTATCTGCTGTGGGTTTACCATCATTCCTCAAAATATTTTCTTTTGTGTTAATCAGAAAAAAACTAATGCATAAATGTTTAAAACAACACGAGGATGAGTAAATTATGAAAGAATTTTCATTGTACCTATAAAATTCCATCATTTTTTTATTCCTACTATGGGAGTCAATGGTCACTATCTGCTGTGGGTTTACCATCATTCCTCAAAATATTTTATTTTGTGTTAATCAGAAAAAACTAATGTATACAGGTTTAAAATAACACAAGGATGAGTAAATTATGAAAGAATTTTCATTGAACCTATAAAATTCCATCATTTTTTTATTCTTACTATGGGAGTCAATGGTCACTATCTGCTGTGGGTTTACTATCATTCCTCAAAATATTTTCTTTTGTGTTAATCAGAAAAAAACTAATGCATAAATGTTTAAAACAACACGAGGATGAGTAAAATATGAAAGAATTTTCATTGAACCTATAAAATTCCATCATTTTTTTATTCCTACTATGGGAGTCAATGGTCACCATCTGCTGTGGGTTTACCATCATTCCTAAAAATATTTTCTTTTTGTGTTTATCAGAAAAAAACTAATGCATACAGGTTTAAAACTACACAAGGATGATTAAATTATGAAAGAATTTTCATTGAACCTATAAAATTCCATCATTTTTTTATTCCTACTATGGGAGTCAATGGTCACTATCTGCTGTGGGTTTACCATCATTCCTCAAAATATTTTCTTTTGTGTTAATCAGAAAAAAACTAATGCATAAATGTTTAAAACAACACGAGGATGAGTAAATTATGAAAGAATTTTCATTGTACCTATAAAATTCCATCATTTTTTTATTCCTACTATGGGAGTCAATGGTCACTATCTGCTGTGGGTTTACCATCATTCCTAAAAATATTTTCTTTTGTGTTAATCAGAAAAAAACTAATGCATACAGGTTTAAAACAACACAAGGATGAGTAAATTATGAAAGAATTTTCATTGTACCTATAAAATTCCATCATTTTTTTTATTCCTACTATGGGAGTCAATGGTCACTATTATGGAAGAAAAATAATGACAAAAGTTTTTGAATTAAAATAGCCTGTTTAATTGTACTACCTGAAAAAAAATGCATTGTATTACCCGTACTTGAATTTTAATGCATTGTATTTTTATGTTTTTGAATTAAAACAGACTGTTGAATTGTACTACCTGAAAAAAAATGCATTGTATTAACCGTGCTTGAATTTTAATGCATTGTATTTTTAGGTTTTGCATTTTTAAGGGCTGAAATTCAACATGCGTGTATATTTTCTGTATTAAAAATTCAATAGTCCACATTCACCTTTTAGATTTCACTTTAAAATATTCGGTCTGTTTAAAAATACAACGTAAAATATTCAGCAGGCAAGTTTCAGTCCATTTAAATTCGCGTCCAAAAATTCAAGTCCAAAAATTCAGTCGTACAGATTTCAACATTTAACATCCGGGAACTGCAGGAAAAGCAGTAGAGTACCGAGTATAATCTCATCTGCTGTTAATCGATCTGGCCAGCAGGTGGTGCACGTGTTCGCCAAAACTTTGTACATGTAAGATGATTTATCCACTGCAGTGATGAATGTTGGCTTTTATGTTCAGTTTTAGTAGAACAACTGTAATACACTCATACAGAGAGTGTATTGTTTGGTTATGTTATTGACAGGATACTAAACGGTTTTTAAATGCCATATAAATTAAATAGGGCCTTTCTGCCTGCTATTGGCTTCGTTTCTCAAAAGCTAAGTTGATTGTAGATTTTATTGGTGGCAATCTACCATCTTCTTATGCCTACGAGAAACGGACACGTTTTTGTAATTCGTCACCTCAGTTTATAAACCATACTCGGATTATTGAACTGTTCAAGTTACAAATTGTGCGCGCGGATTAATAAACCATACGCACCATTAAACAATCAGTGCTCTCAGATTTTCAATCCATATCCACAAATTCATAAACAATAAATAAACAGTGCACACGCTTTCGCAATGTTTTTGCAAACTGAGTCCACTACCGCAGAGGTCCCCAACCACCGGGTCGTGGACAAGTTGCCACCGGTCGCAAGAACATCCTGAAAAAATGTGTATAATAGCTACGTTATAGTTTAATCAGGTGTTTTGTCCTTTACGAGCCGACTTCAAATAACATATCAATACACTTCTATACAGGACCGCGCTCTCTCTTTTTCTTTCTTTCTCTCTCTCTCTCTCTCTCTCTCTCTCTCTCTCTCTCTCTCTCTCTCTCTCTCTCTCTCTCTCTCTCTCTACCAGCGCATCGGCGATCACATTGCTGTCATTAGAGTTCAAGCATACAGTACTTCTAAAACACAATTGATCAAAGAATTGCAAAGGTATGACTTTATGAATAAAATGAAGACATTCATTTGATATCGCAAATGAAACTAATTGCAGGCAGGCGCGGAGATTGACAGCTGGCCCGCCCAATCAGAAATGAAAAAAAAAATAATACTCGGGACGTCGGGGTAGCGATTTTGCGAGCCCTGCATAGGTTTGTTTTGTAGAAAGTGAATTTCGTTTTGTATAAATTGTATCTTAATATTAATCAATGTTTAATCAAACAATTGCCTCGATTTAATAAATAAGAAGCAAACCAAGAACGTCTGTGGTGTGGATTATAGTGAACCCACTATATTTCCGCAGCCTATTCTTTCTGCTTTTAATGCATTTCTTAAATGAATGTCTCAATTACACAGTAGGCTTATAGGTTGTTATGATAGGCTATTTGTTGCTAAAAGCAATAGACTATATTGTATAAAGTGTAGCAATAAACATGGCGTGACTTAGTGCTGAGTTAGAGAGCTGGTAGGCTATCAAACAACATCACTGTGATCAGATGTTTCCTTTCTATTTTTTACCCCGCTGTCATATTTGTTGTGTGTTTATGTTATTGAGAGGAAAGCGCGCAGCACATATTGATAACGTATTGTTATTCAAAATACGTTTTCCACTTGCTTGCAAAAAAAGTTCTCAAAGTGATCATGGCTGAAAGCTGCTCGGGAATATTTTTTTCATTAGAACCATAACGCAACATTCAACTTCTTTATAATAGTTTTTAAATAGTTATCAGGCTTACTTATAATTTTACTGTTTTTAACATAACATGCAATAGGTAAAATACACCATATGAAGTTGTATCCATGTCTAACTGTCCCGGGGCTATGGCGAATTCCTGTCGGGCTACAAAGATGTATCTGCGCCCTGCCCGTCGGAGGAAAAAATATTGTAATGGGTTTGCATTCTCTCAGATTTAGTTAGGTAATTATATTGTATGTAATTCGGTGTCATCTTGTTAGTTATTACTATCCCCACTAACAAGTGAAACTGTCAGGAAATGAAGTGAAAGCATAACTAAACCCATTATTCCTTTCGTGTTCACGTCTGAAATGCGCGCTCCTCGGCTCCGCTCTTTACGAGTACCCGCTTCTTATGGTCATCAAAAAGTATATTAAATGTTTATTTATTTGTCATTTCGTTTAACCTCAGAGTCAAACATTATTCTAGCAATTCCCTTTTTCTTTCTTTATTTAGTAAGTTAACTTAAATATGTGAGAACGAAAATATATTTTTAGTGATTTGTATGAAGAGAATATGATGTTAGAAGCTTTATTTTATAACACAAAATAGTGACTGCACACTCACTTGCAAAAATTATTTATTATAACCAACGTATCGGCAAATAGCCTTCGTCAATGTATGTGTTCGCTCAGAGTGAAGCTTCATTTTAAGCATTTAGTAGCTTAATTTATTTAAACAGTTTTAATAGGCTATTTTAAAAAGTATTAGGTCTTTTGTGTTCATTTATATTTCTTGTCACTGTGTGCAGGTTCTTTTTTGTAGGCTATATGACAGCCCAATAATTTTTTTAACCAAAAAGGCTTAATTAATGTCATGTTGCATTACAATTTAAAGTATATCAATAATGTCAAAAATGTGACGTGCAGTTCGGGTGTTCTCACCAATACGCTTGTGATTCCTGAAGTTTTGACGAATTTTATAGACTTGTTATAGTTTCTTATTCAAAAGTGACACCCATAGATTCAGGTCCACCCGGACTTAATCCATGCCCACCCATATGTCACGTTCTGCATCCGCCACTGAAAGGGTGACTTCAGATGATGAGATGTAACCATTGATTTTTTTGGATGCTTTTAGTCACCAACAAAAATTCTCACAGACACAGTTACATTTGTGCTATTGTAGTTTGGACGTGTTTATTATTATTCTGTAATATGGAAAAAATATAAATAAAAAAAAAAATGTAGGGGTTGTCCTCGGTATTTGAAAAATCCTGGCTACGGCCTTAATATGACAGCAATGTGATCGCCGATGCGCTGGTAGAGAGAGAGAGAGAGACAAAGAAAAAGAGTGAGCACGGCCCTGTATAGAAGTGGATTGAAATGTTATTTGAAGTCGGCTCGTAAAGGACAAAACACCTGATTAAACTATAACGTAGCTATTATACACATTTTTTCAGGATGTTCTTGCGACCGGTGGCAACTTGTCCACGACCCGGTGGTTGGGGACCTCTGCGGTAGTGGACTCAGTTTGCAAAAACATTGCGAAAGCGTGTGCACTGTTTATTTATTGTTTATGAATTTGTGGATATGGATTGAAAATCTGAGAGCACTGATTGTTTAATTGTGCGTATGGTTTATTAATCCGCGCGCACAATTTGTAACTTGAACAGTTCAATAATCCGAGTATGGTTTATAAACTGAGGTGACGAATTACAAAAACGTGTCCGTTTCTCGTAGGCATAAGAAGATGGTAGATTGCCACCAATAAAATCTACAATCAACTTAGCTTTTGAGAAACGAAGCCAATATAGCAGGCAGAAAGGCCCTATTTAATTTATATGGCATTTAAAAACCGTTTAGTATCCTGTCAATAACATAACCAAACAATACACTCTCTGTATGAGTGTACTACAGTTGTTCTACTAAAACTGAACATAAAAGCCAACATTAATCACTGCAGTGGATAAATCATCTTACATGTACAAAGTTTTGGCGAACACGTGCACCACCTGCTGGCCAGATCGATTAACAGCAGATGAGATTATACTCGGTACTCTACTGCTTTTCCTGCAGTTCCCGGATGTTAAATGTTGAAATCTGTACGACTGAATTTTTGGACTTGAATTTTTGGACGCGAATTTAAATGGACTGAAACTTGCCTGCTGAATATTTTACGTTGTATTTTTAAACAGACCGAATATTTTAAAGTGAAATCTAAAAGGTGAATGTGGACTATTGAATTTTTAATACAGAAAATATACACGCATGTTGAATTTCAGCCCTTAAAAATGCAAAACCTAAAAATACAATGCATTAAAATTCAAGCACGGTTAATACAATGCATTTTTTTTTCAGGTAGTACAATTCAACAGTCTGTTTTAATTCAAAAACATAAAAATACAATGCATTAAAATTCAAGTACGGTTAATACAATGCATTTTTTTTCAGGTAGTACAATTCAACAGGCTATTTTAATTCAAAAACTTTTGTCATTATTTTTCTTCCATACACTATCTGCTGTGGGTTTACCATCATTCCTCAAAATATTTTCTTTTGTGTTAATCAGAAAAAAACTAATGCATACAGGTTTAAAACAACACGAGGATGAGTAAATTATGAAAGAATTTTCATTGTACCTATAAAATTCCATCATTTTTTTATTCCTACTATGGGAGTCAATGGTCACTATCTGCTGTGGGTTTACTATCATTCCTCAAAATATTTTCTTTTGTGTTAATCAGAAAAAAACTAATGCATAAATGTTTAAAACAACACGAGGATGAGTAAAATATGAAAGAATTTTCATTGAACCTATAAAATTCCATCATTTTTTTATTCCTACTATGGGAGTCAATGGTCACCATCTGCTGTGGGTTTACCATCATTCCTAAAAATATTTTCTTTTTGTGTTTATCAGAAAAAAACTAATGCATACAGGTTTAAAACTACACAAGGATGATTAAATTATGAAAGAATTTTCATTGAACCTATAAAATTCCATCATTTTTTTATTCCTACTATGGGAGTCAATGGTCACTATCTGCTGTGGGTTTACCATCATTCCTCAAAATATTTTCTTTTGTGTTAATCAGAAAAAAACTAATGCATAAATGTTTAAAACAACACGAGGATGAGTAAATTATGAAAGAATTTTCATTGTACCTATAAAATTCCATCATTTTTTTATTCCTACTATGGGAGTCAATGGTCACTATCTGCTGTGGGTTTACCATCATTCCTAAAAATATTTTCTTTTGTGTTAATCAGAAAAAAACTAATGCATACAGGTTTAAAACAACACAAGGATGAGTAAATTATGAAAGAATTTTCATTGTACCTATAAAATTCCATCATTTTTTTTATTCCTACTATGGGAGTCAATGGTCACTATCTGCTGTGGGTTTACTATCATTCCTCAAATTATTTTCTTTTGTGTTAATCAGAAAAAAACTAATGCATAAATGTTTAAAACAACACGAGGATGAGTAAAATATGAAAGAATTTTCATTGAACCTATAAAATTCCATCATTTTTTTATTCCTACTATGGGAGTCAATGGTCACCATCTGCTGTGGGTTTACCATCATTCCTAAAAATATTTTCTTTTTGTGTTTATCAGAAAAAAACTAATGCATACAGGTTTAAAACTACACAAGGATGATTAAATTATGAAAGAATTTTCATTGAACCTATAAAATTCCATCATTTTTTTATTCCTACTATGGGAGTCAATGGTCACTATCTGCTGTGGGTTTACCATCATTCCTCAAAATATTTTCTTTTGTGTTCATCAGAAAAAAACTAATGCATAAATGTTTAAAACAACACGAGGATGAGTAAATTATGAAAGAATTTTCATTGTACCTATAAAATTCCATCATTTTTTTATTCCTACTATGGGAGTCAATGGTCACTATCTGCTGTGGGTTTACCATCATTCCTCAAAATATTTTATTTTGTGTTAATCAGAAAAAACTAATGTATACAGGTTTAAAATAACACAAGGATGAGTAAATTATGAAAGAATTTTCATTGAACCTATAAAATTCCATCATTTTTTTATTCTTACTATGGGAGTCAATGGTCACTATCTGCTGTGGGTTTACTATCATTCCTCAAAATATTTTCTTTTGTGTTAATCAGAAAAAAACTAATGCATAAATGTTTAAAACAACACGAGGATGAGTAAATTATGAAAGAATTTTCATTGAACCTATAAAATTCCATCATTTTTTTATTCCTACTATGGGAGTCAATGGTCACTATCTGCTGTGGGTTTACCATCATTCCTCAAAATATTTTCTTTTGTGTTAATCAGAAAAAAACTAATGCATACAGGTTTAAAACAACACAAGGAAGAGTAAATTATGAAAGAATTTTCATTGAACCTATAAAAATCCATCATTTTTTAATCCTACTATGGGAGTCAATGGTCACTATCTGCTGTGGGTTTACCATCATTCCTCAAAATATTTTATTTTGTGGTAATCAGAAAAAACTAATGTATACAGGTTTAAAATAACACAAGGATGAGTAAATTATGAAAGAATTTTCATTGAACCTATAAAATTCCATCATTTTTTTATTCTTACTATGGGAGTCAATGGTCACTATCTGCTGTGGGTTTACTATCATTCCTCAAAATATTTTCTTTTGTGTTAATCAGAAAAAAAACTAATGCATACAGGTTTAAAACAACACGAGGATGAGTAAATTATGAAAGAATTTTCATTGAACCTATAAAATTCCATCATTTTTTTATTCCTACTATGGGAGTCAATGGTCACTATCTGTTGTGGGTGTACCATCATTCCTCAAAATATTTTCTTTTGTGTTAATCAGAAAAAAACTAATGTATACAGGTTTAAAATAACACAAGGATGAGTAAATTATGAAAGAATTTTCATTGAACCTATAAAATTCCATCATTTTTTTATTCTTACTATGGGAGTCAATGGTCACTATCTGCTGTGGGTTTACTATCATTCCTCAAAATATTTTCTTTTGTGTTAATCAGAGAAAAACTAATGCATAAATGTTTAAAACAACACGAGGATGAGTAAAATATGAAAGAATTTTCATTGAACCTATAAAATTCCATCATTTTTTTATTCCTACTATGGGAGTCAATGGTCACCATCTGCTGTGGGTTTACCATCATTCCTAAAAATATTTTCTTTTTGTGTTTATCAGAAAAAAACTAATGCATACAGGTTTAAAACTACACAAGGATGATTAAATTATGAAAGAATTTTCATTGAACCTATAAAATTCCATCATTTTTTTATTCCTACTATGGGAGTCAATGGTCACTATCTGCTGTGGGTTTACCATCATTCCTCAAAATATTTTCTTTTGTGTTAATCAGAAAAAAACTAATGCATAAATGTTTAAAACAACACGAGGATGAGTAAATTATGAAAGAATTTTCATTGTACCTATAAAATTCCATCATTTTTTTATTCCTACTATGGGAGTCAATGGTCACTATCTGCTGTGGGTTTACCATCATTCCTCAAAATATTTTCTTTTGTGTTAATCAGAAAAAAACTAATGCATAAATGTTTAAAACAACACGAGGATGAGTAAATTATGAAAGAATTTTCATTGTACCTATAAAATTCCATCATTTTTTTATTCCTACTATGGGAGTCAATGGTCACTATCTGCTGTGGGTTTACCATCATTCCTCAAAATATTTTATTTTGTGTTAATCAGAAAAAACTAATGTATACAGGTTTAAAATAACACAAGGATGAGTAAATTATGAAAGAATTTTCATTGAACCTATAAAATTCCATCATTTTTTTATTCCTACTATGGGAGTCAATGGTCACCATCTGCTGTGGGTTTACCATCATTCCTAAAAATATTTTCTTTTTGTGTTTATCAGAAAAAAACTAATGCATACAGGTTTAAAACTACACAAGGATGATTAAATTATGAAAGAATTTTCATTGAACCTATAAAATTCCATCATTTTTTTATTCCTACTATGGGAGTCAATGGTCACTATCTGCTGTGGGTTTACGATCATTCCTCAAAATATTTTCTTTTGTGTTAATCAGAAAAAAACTAATGCATAAATGTTTAAAACAACACGAGGATGAGTAAATTATGAAAGAATTTTCATTGTACCTATAAAATTCCATCATTTTTTTATTCCTACTATGGGAGTCAATGGTCACTATCTGCTGTGGGTTTACCATCATTCCTAAAAATATTTTCTTTTGTGTTAATCAGAAAAAAACTAATGCATACAGGTTTAAAACAACACAAGGATGAGTAAATTATGAAAGAATTTTCATTGTACCTATAAAATTCCATCATTTTTTTTATTCCTACTATGGGAGTCAATGGTCACTATCTGCTGTGGGTTTACCATCATTCCTCAAAATATTTTATTTTGTGTTAATCAGAAAAAACTAATGTATACAGGTTTAAAATAACACAAGGATGAGTAAATTATGAAAGAATTTTCATTGAACCTATAAAATTCCATCATTTTTTTATTCTTACTATGGGAGTCAATGGTCACTATCTGCTGTGGGTTTACTATCATTCCTCAAAATATTTTCTTTTGTGTTAATCAGAGAAAAACTAATGCATAAATGTTTAAAACAACACGAGGATGAGTAAAATATGAAAGAATTTTCATTGAACCTATAAAATTCCATCATTTTTTTATTCCTACTATGGGAGTCAATGGTCACCGTCTGCTGTGGGTTTACCATCATTCCTAAAAATATTTTCTTTTTGTGTTTATCAGAAAAAAACTAATGCATACAGGTTTAAAACTACACAAGGATGATTAAATTATGAAAGAATTTTCATTGAACCTATAAAATTCCATCATTTTTTTATTCCTACTATGGGAGTCAATGGTCACTATCTGCTGTGGGTTTACCATCATTCCTCAAAATATTTTCTTTTGTGTTAATCAGAAAAAAACTAATGCATAAATGTTTAAAACAACACGAGGATGAGTAAATTATGAAAGAATTTTCATTGAACCTATAAAATTCCATCATTTTTTTATTCCTACTATGGGAGTCAATGGTCACTATCTGCTGTGGGTTTACCATCATTCCTCAAAATATTTTCTTTTGTGTTAATCAGAAAAAAACTAATGCATACAGGTTTAAAACAACACAAGGAAGAGTAAATTATGAAAGAATTTTCATTGAACCTATAAAAATCCATCATTTTTTAATCCTACTATGGGAGTCAATGGTAACTTTCTGCTGTGGGTTTACCATCATTCCTCAAAATATTTTATTTTGTGTTAATCAGAAAAAAACTAATGTATACAGGTTTAAAATAACACAAGGATGAGTAAATTATGAAAGAATTTTCATTGAACCTATAAAATTCCATCATTTTTTTATTCTTACTATGGGAGTCAATGGTCACTATCTGCTGTGGGTTTACTATCATTCCTCAAAATATTTTCTTTTGTGTTAATCAGAAAAAAACTAATGCATAAATGTTTAAAACAACACGAGGATGAGTAAAATATGAAAGAATTTTCATTGAACCTATAAAATTCCATCATTTTTTTATTCCTACTATGGGAGTCAATGGTCACCATCTGCTGTGGGTTTACCATCATTCCTAAAAATATTTTCTTTTTGTGTTTATCAGAAAAAAACTAATGCATACAGGTTTAAAACTACACGAGGATGAGTAAATTATGAAAGAATTTTCATTGAACCTATAAAATTCCATCATTTTTTTATTCCTACTATGGGAGTCAATGGTCACTATCTGTTGTGGGTGTACCATCATTCCTCAAAATATTTTCTTTTGTGTTAATCAGAAAAAAACTAATGTATACAGGTTTAAAATAACACAAGGATGAGTAAATTATGAAAGAATTTTCATTGAACCTATAAAATTCCATCATTTTTTTATTCTTACTATGGGAGTCAATGGTCACTATCTGCTGTGGGTTTACTATCATTCCTCAAATTATTTTCTTTTGTGTTAATCAGAAAAAAACTAATGCATAAATGTTTAAAACAACACGAGGATGAGTAAAATATGAAAGAATTTTCATTGAACCTATAAAATTCCATCATTTTTTTATTCCTACTATGGGAGTCAATGGTCACCATCTGCTGTGGGTTTACCATCATTCCTAAAAATATTTTCTTTTTGTGTTTATCAGAAAAAAACTAATGCATACAGGTTTAAAACTACACAAGGATGATTAAATTATGAAAGAATTTTCATTGAACCTATAAAATTCCATCATTTTTTTATTCCTACTATGGGAGTCAATGGTCACTATCTGCTGTGGGTTTACCATCATTCCTCAAAATATTTTCTTTTGTGTTCATCAGAAAAAAACTAATGCATAAATGTTTAAAACAACACGAGGATGAGTAAATTATGAAAGAATTTTCATTGTACCTATAAAATTCCATCATTTTTTTATTCCTACTATGGGAGTCAATGGTCACTATCTGCTGTGGGTTTACCATCATTCCTCAAAATATTTTATTTTGTGTTAATCAGAAAAAACTAATGTATACAGGTTTAAAATAACACAAGGATGAGTAAATTATGAAAGAATTTTCATTGAACCTATAAAATTCCATCATTTTTTTATTCTTACTATGGGAGTCAATGGTCACTATCTGCTGTGGGTTTACTATCATTCCTCAAAATATTTTCTTTTGTGTTAATCAGAAAAAAACTAATGCATAAATGTTTAAAACAACACGAGGATGAGTAAATTATGAAAGAATTTTCATTGAACCTATAAAATTCCATCATTTTTTTATTCCTACTATGGGAGTCAATGGTCACTATCTGCTGTGGGTTTACCATCATTCCTCAAAATATTTTCTTTTGTGTTAATCAGAAAAAAACTAATGCATACAGGTTTAAAACAACACAAGGAAGAGTAAATTATGAAAGAATTTTCATTGAACCTATAAAAATCCATCATTTTTTAATCCTACTATGGGAGTCAATGGTCACTATCTGCTGTGGGTTTACCATCATTCCTCAAAATATTTTATTTTGTGTTAATCAGAAAAAACTAATGTATACAGGTTTAAAATAACACAAGGATGAGTAAATTATGAAAGAATTTTCATTGAACCTATAAAATTCCATCATTTTTTTATTCTTACTATGGGAGTCAATGGTCACTATCTGCTGTGGGTTTACTATCATTCCTCAAAATATTTTCTTTTGTGTTAATCAGAAAAAAAACTAATGCATACAGGTTTAAAACAACACGAGGATGAGTAAATTATGAAAGAATTTTCATTGAACCTATAAAATTCCATCATTTTTTTATTCCTACTATGGGAGTCAATGGTCACTATCTGTTGTGGGTGTACCATCATTCCTCAAAATATTTTCTTTTGTGTTAATCAGAAAAAAACTAATGTATACAGGTTTAAAATAACACAAGGATGAGTAAATTATGAAAGAATTTTCATTGAACCTATAAAATTCCATCATTTTTTTATTCTTACTATGGGAGTCAATGGTCACTATCTGCTGTGGGTTTACTATCATTCCTCAAAATATTTTCTTTTGTGTTAATCAGAGAAAAACTAATGCATAAATGTTTAAAACAACACGAGGATGAGTAAAATATGAAAGAATTTTCATTGAACCTATAAAATTCCATCATTTTTTTATTCCTACTATGGGAGTCAATGGTCACCATCTGCTGTGGGTTTACCATCATTCCTAAAAATATTTTCTTTTTGTGTTTATCAGAAAAAAACTAATGCATACAGGTTTAAAACTACACAAGGATGATTAAATTATGAAAGAATTTTCATTGAACCTATAAAATTCCATCATTTTTTTATTCCTACTATGGGAGTCAATGGTCACTATCTGCTGTGGGTTTACCATCATTCCTCAAAATATTTTCTTTTGTGTTAATCAGAAAAAAACTAATGCATAAATGTTTAAAACAACACGAGGATGAGTAAATTATGAAAGAATTTTCATTGTACCTATAAAATTCCATCATTTTTTTATTCCTACTATGGGAGTCAATGGTCACTATCTGCTGTGGGTTTACCATCATTCCTCAAAATATTTTCTTTTGTGTTAATCAGAAAAAAACTAATGCATAAATGTTTAAAACAACACGAGGATGAGTAAATTATGAAAGAATTTTCATTGTACCTATAAAATTCCATCATTTTTTTATTCCTACTATGGGAGTCAATGGTCACTATCTGCTGTGGGTTTACCATCATTCCTCAAAATATTTTATTTTGTGTTAATCAGAAAAAACTAATGTATACAGGTTTAAAATAACACAAGGATGAGTAAATTATGAAAGAATTTTCATTGAACCTATAAAATTCCATCATTTTTTTATTCTTACTATGGGAGTCAATGGTCACTATCTGCTGTGGGTTTACTATCATTCCTCAAAATATTTTCTTTTGTGTTAATCAGAAAAAAACTAATGCATAAATGTTTAAAACAACACGAGGATGAGTAAAATATGAAAGAATTTTCATTGAACCTATAAAATTCCATCATTTTTTTATTCCTACTATGGGAGTCAATGGTCACCATCTGCTGTGGGTTTACCATCATTCCTAAAAATATTTTCTTTTTGTGTTTATCAGAAAAAAACTAATGCATACAGGTTTAAAACTACACAAGGATGATTAAATTATGAAAGAATTTTCATTGAACCTATAAAATTCCATCATTTTTTTATTCCTACTATGGGAGTCAATGGTCACTATCTGCTGTGGGTTTACCATCATTCCTCAAAATATTTTCTTTTGTGTTAATCAGAAAAAAACTAATGCATAAATGTTTAAAACAACACGAGGATGAGTAAATTATGAAAGAATTTTCATTGTACCTATAAAATTCCATCATTTTTTTATTCCTACTATGGGAGTCAATGGTCACTATCTGCTGTGGGTTTACCATCATTCCTAAAAATATTTTCTTTTGTGTTAATCAGAAAAAAACTAATGCATACAGGTTTAAAACAACACAAGGATGAGTAAATTATGAAAGAATTTTCATTGTACCTATAAAATTCCATCATTTTTTTTATTCCTACTATGGGAGTCAATGGTCACTATTATGGAAGAAAAATAATGACAAAAGTTTTTGAATTAAAATAGCCTGTTTAATTGTACTACCTGAAAAAAAATGCATTGTATTACCCGTACTTGAATTTTAATGCATTGTATTTTTATGTTTTTGAATTAAAACAGACTGTTGAATTGTACTACCTGAAAAAAAATGCATTGTATTAACCGTGCTTGAATTTTAATGCATTGTATTTTTAGGTTTTGCATTTTTAAGGGCTGAAATTCAACATGCGTGTATATTTTCTGTATTAAAAATTCAATAGTCCACATTCACCTTTTAGATTTCACTTTAAAATATTCGGTCTGTTTAAAAATACAACGTAAAATATTCAGCAGGCAAGTTTCAGTCCATTTAAATTCGCGTCCAAAAATTCAAGTCCAAAAATTCAGTCGTACAGATTTCAACATTTAACATCCGGGAACTGCAGGAAAAGCAGTAGAGTACCGAGTATAATCTCATCTGCTGTTAATCGATCTGGCCAGCAGGTGGTGCACGTGTTCGCCAAAACTTTGTACATGTAAGATGATTTATCCACTGCAGTGATGAATGTTGGCTTTTATGTTCAGTTTTAGTAGAACAACTGTAATACACTCATACAGAGAGTGTATTGTTTGGTTATGTTATTGACAGGATACTAAACGGTTTTTAAATGCCATATAAATTAAATAGGGCCTTTCTGCCTGCTATTGGCTTCGTTTCTCAAAAGCTAAGTTGATTGTAGATTTTATTGGTGGCAATCTACCATCTTCTTATGCCTACGAGAAACGGACACGTTTTTGTAATTCGTCACCTCAGTTTATAAACCATACTCGGATTATTGAACTGTTCAAGTTACAAATTGTGCGCGCGGATTAATAAACCATACGCACCATTAAACAATCAGTGCTCTCAGATTTTCAATCCATATCCACAAATTCATAAACAATAAATAAACAGTGCACACGCTTTCGCAATGTTTTTGCAAACTGAGTCCACTACCGCAGAGGTCCCCAACCACCGGGTCGTGGACAAGTTGCCACCGGTCGCAAGAACATCCTGAAAAAATGTGTATAATAGCTACGTTATAGTTTAATCAGGTGTTTTGTCCTTTACGAGCCGACTTCAAATAACATATCAATACACTTCTATACAGGACCGCGCTCTCTCTTTTTCTTTCTTTCTCTCTCTCTCTCTCTCTCTCTCTCTCTCTCTCTCTCTCTCTCTCTCTCTCTCTCTCTCTACCAGCGCATCGGCGATCACATTGCTGTCATTAGAGTTCAAGCATACAGTACTTCTAAAACACAATTGATCAAAGAATTGCAAAGGTATGACTTTATGAATAAAATGAAGACATTCATTTGATATCGCAAATGAAACTAATTGCAGGCAGGCGCGGAGATTGACAGCTGGCCCGCCCAATCAGAAATGAAAAAAAAAATAATACTCGGGACGTCGGGGTAGCGATTTTGCGAGCCCTGCATAGGTTTGTTTTGTAGAAAGTGAATTTCGTTTTGTATAAATTGTATCTTAATATTAATCAATGTTTAATCAAACAATTGCCTCGATTTAATAAATAAGAAGCAAACCAAGAACGTCTGTGGTGTGGATTATAGTGAACCCACTATATTTCCGCAGCCTATTCTTTCTGCTTTTAATGCATTTCTTAAATGAATGTCTCAATTACACAGTAGGCTTATAGGTTGTTATGATAGGCTATTTGTTGCTAAAAGCAATAGACTATATTGTATAAAGTGTAGCAATAAACATGGCGTGACTTAGTGCTGAGTTAGAGAGCTGGTAGGCTATCAAACAACATCACTGTGATCAGATGTTTCCTTTCTATTTTTTACCCCGCTGTCATATTTGTTGTGTGTTTATGTTATTGAGAGGAAAGCGCGCAGCACATATTGATAACGTATTGTTATTCAAAATACGTTTTCCACTTGCTTGCAAAAAAAGTTCTCAAAGTGATCATGGCTGAAAGCTGCTCGGGAATATTTTTTTCATTAGAACCATAACGCAACATTCAACTTCTTTATAATAGTTTTTAAATAGTTATCAGGCTTACTTATAATTTTACTGTTTTTAACATAACATGCAATAGGTAAAATACACCATATGAAGTTGTATCCATGTCTAACTGTCCCGGGGCTATGGCGAATTCCTGTCGGGCTACAAAGATGTATCTGCGCCCTGCCCGTCGGAGGAAAAAATATTGTAATGGGTTTGCATTCTCTCAGATTTAGTTAGGTAATTATATTGTATGTAATTCGGTGTCATCTTGTTAGTTATTACTATCCCCACTAACAAGTGAAACTGTCAGGAAATGAAGTGAAAGCATAACTAAACCCATTATTCCTTTCGTGTTCACGTCTGAAATGCGCGCTCCTCGGCTCCGCTCTTTACGAGTACCCGCTTCTTATGGTCATCAAAAAGTATATTAAATGTTTATTTATTTGTCATTTCGTTTAACCTCAGAGTCAAACATTATTCTAGCAATTCCCTTTTTCTTTCTTTATTTAGTAAGTTAACTTAAATATGTGAGAACGAAAATATATTTTTAGTGATTTGTATGAAGAGAATATGATGTTAGAAGCTTTATTTTATAACACAAAATAGTGACTGCACACTCACTTGCAAAAATTATTTATTATAACCAACGTATCGGCAAATAGCCTTCGTCAATGTATGTGTTCGCTCAGAGTGAAGCTTCATTTTAAGCATTTAGTAGCTTAATTTATTTAAACAGTTTTAATAGGCTATTTTAAAAAGTATTAGGTCTTTTGTGTTCATTTATATTTCTTGTCACTGTGTGCAGGTTCTTTTTTGTAGGCTATATGACAGCCCAATAATTTTTTTAACCAAAAAGGCTTAATTAATGTCATGTTGCATTACAATTTAAAGTATATCAATAATGTCAAAAATGTGACGTGCAGTTCGGGTGTTCTCACCAATACGCTTGTGATTCCTGAAGTTTTGACGAATTTTATAGACTTGTTATAGTTTCTTATTCAAAAGTGACACCCATAGATTCAGGTCCACCCGGACTTAATCCATGCCCACCCATATGTCACGTTCTGCATCCGCCACTGAAAGGGTGACTTCAGATGATGAGATGTAACCATTGATTTTTTTGGATGCTTTTAGTCACCAACAAAAATTCTCACAGACACAGTTACATTTGTGCTATTGTAGTTTGGACGTGTTTATTATTATTCTGTAATATGGAAAAAATATAAATAAAAAAAAAAATGTAGGGGTTGTCCTCGGTATTTGAAAAATCCTGGCTACGGCCTTAATATGACAGCAATGTGATCGCCGATGCGCTGGTAGAGAGAGAGAGAGAGACAAAGAAAAAGAGTGAGCACGGCCCTGTATAGAAGTGGATTGAAATGTTATTTGAAGTCGGCTCGTAAAGGACAAAACACCTGATTAAACTATAACGTAGCTATTATACACATTTTTTCAGGATGTTCTTGCGACCGGTGGCAACTTGTCCACGACCCGGTGGTTGGGGACCTCTGCGGTAGTGGACTCAGTTTGCAAAAACATTGCGAAAGCGTGTGCACTGTTTATTTATTGTTTATGAATTTGTGGATATGGATTGAAAATCTGAGAGCACTGATTGTTTAATTGTGCGTATGGTTTATTAATCCGCGCGCACAATTTGTAACTTGAACAGTTCAATAATCCGAGTATGGTTTATAAACTGAGGTGACGAATTACAAAAACGTGTCCGTTTCTCGTAGGCATAAGAAGATGGTAGATTGCCACCAATAAAATCTACAATCAACTTAGCTTTTGAGAAACGAAGCCAATATAGCAGGCAGAAAGGCCCTATTTAATTTATATGGCATTTAAAAACCGTTTAGTATCCTGTCAATAACATAACCAAACAATACACTCTCTGTATGAGTGTACTACAGTTGTTCTACTAAAACTGAACATAAAAGCCAACATTAATCACTGCAGTGGATAAATCATCTTACATGTACAAAGTTTTGGCGAACACGTGCACCACCTGCTGGCCAGATCGATTAACAGCAGATGAGATTATACTCGGTACTCTACTGCTTTTCCTGCAGTTCCCGGATGTTAAATGTTGAAATCTGTACGACTGAATTTTTGGACTTGAATTTTTGGACGCGAATTTAAATGGACTGAAACTTGCCTGCTGAATATTTTACGTTGTATTTTTAAACAGACCGAATATTTTAAAGTGAAATCTAAAAGGTGAATGTGGACTATTGAATTTTTAATACAGAAAATATACACGCATGTTGAATTTCAGCCCTTAAAAATGCAAAACCTAAAAATACAATGCATTAAAATTCAAGCACGGTTAATACAATGCATTTTTTTTTCAGGTAGTACAATTCAACAGTCTGTTTTAATTCAAAAACATAAAAATACAATGCATTAAAATTCAAGTACGGTTAATACAATGCATTTTTTTTCAGGTAGTACAATTCAACAGGCTATTTTAATTCAAAAACTTTTGTCATTATTTTTCTTCCATACACTATCTGCTGTGGGTTTACCATCATTCCTCAAAATATTTTCTTTTGTGTTAATCAGAAAAAAACTAATGCATACAGGTTTAAAACAACACGAGGATGAGTAAATTATGAAAGAATTTTCATTGTACCTATAAAATTCCATCATTTTTTTATTCCTACTATGGGAGTCAATGGTCACTATCTGCTGTGGGTTTACTATCATTCCTCAAAATATTTTCTTTTGTGTTAATCAGAAAAAAACTAATGCATAAATGTTTAAAACAACACGAGGATGAGTAAAATATGAAAGAATTTTCATTGAACCTATAAAATTCCATCATTTTTTTATTCCTACTATGGGAGTCAATGGTCACCATCTGCTGTGGGTTTACCATCATTCCTAAAAATATTTTCTTTTTGTGTTTATCAGAAAAAAACTAATGCATACAGGTTTAAAACTACACAAGGATGATTAAATTATGAAAGAATTTTCATTGAACCTATAAAATTCCATCATTTTTTTATTCCTACTATGGGAGTCAATGGTCACTATCTGCTGTGGGTTTACCATCATTCCTCAAAATATTTTCTTTTGTGTTAATCAGAAAAAAACTAATGCATAAATGTTTAAAACAACACGAGGATGAGTAAATTATGAAAGAATTTTCATTGTACCTATAAAATTCCATCATTTTTTTATTCCTACTATGGGAGTCAATGGTCACTATCTGCTGTGGGTTTACCATCATTCCTAAAAATATTTTCTTTTGTGTTAATCAGAAAAAAACTAATGCATACAGGTTTAAAACAACACAAGGATGAGTAAATTATGAAAGAATTTTCATTGTACCTATAAAATTCCATCATTTTTTTTATTCCTACTATGGGAGTCAATGGTCACTATCTGCTGTGGGTTTACCATCATTCCTCAAAATATTTTCTTTTGTGTTAATCAGAAAAAAACTAATGCATACAGGTTTAAAACAACACGAGGATGAGTAAATTATGAAAGAATTTTCATTGTACCTATAAAATTCCATCATTTTTTTATTCCTACTATGGGAGTCAATGGTCACTATCTGCTGTGGGTTTACCATCATTCCTCAAAATATTTTCTTTTGTGTTAATCAGAAAAAAACTAATGCATAAATGTTTAAAACAACACGAGGATGAGTAAATTATGAAAGAATTTTCATTGTACCTATAAAATTCCATCATTTTTTTATTCCTACTATGGGAGTCAATGAACACTATCTGCTGTGGGTTTACCATCATTCCTCAAAATATTTTCTTTTGTGTTAATCAGAAAAAAACTAATGCATACAGGTTTAAAACAACACGAGGATAAGTAAATTATGAAAGAATTTTCATTGAACCTATAAAATTCCATCATTTTTTTATTCTTACTATGGGAGTCAATGGTCACTATCTGTTGTGGGTGTATCATCATTCCTCAAAATATTTTCTTTTGTGTTAATCAGAAAAAAACTAATGTATACAGGTTTAAAATAACACAAGGATGAGTAAATTATGAAAGAATTTTCATTGAACCTATAAAATTCCATCATTTTTTTATTCTTACTATGGGAGTCAATGGTCACTATCTGCTGTGGGTTTACTATCATTCCTCAAAATATTTTCTTTTGTGTTAATCAGAAAAAAACTAATGCATACAGGTTTAAAACAACACGAGGATGAGTAAAATATGAAAGAATTTTCATTGAACCTATAAAATTCCATCATTTTTTTATTCCTACTATGGGAGTCAATGGTCACCATCTGCTGTGGGTTTACCATCATTCCTAAAAATATTTTCTTTTGTGTTAATCAGAAAAAAACTAATGCATACAGGTTTAAAACAACACGAGGATGAGTAAATTATGAAAGAATTTTCATTGTACCTATAAAATTCCATCATTTTTTTATTCCTACTATGGGAGTCAATGGTCACTATCTGCTGTGGGTTTACCATCATTCCTCAAAATATTTTCTTTTGTGTTAATCAGAAAAAAACTAATGCATAAATGTTTAAAACAACACGAGGATGAGTAAATTATGAAAGAATTTTCATTGTACCTATAAAATTCCATCATTTTTTTATTCCTACTATGGGAGTCAATGGACACTATCTGCTGTGGGTTTACCATCATTCCTCAAAATATTTTCTTTTGTGTTAATCAGAAAAAAACTAATGCATACAGGTTTAAAACAACACGAGGATGAGTAAATTATGAAAGAATTTTCATTGAACCTATAAAATTCCATCATTTTTTTATTCCTACTATGGGAGTCAATGGTCACTATCTGTTGTGGGTGTATCATCATTCCTCAAAATATTTTCTTTTGTGTTAATCAGAAAAAAACTAATGTATACAGGTTTAAAATAACACAAGGATGAGTAAATTATGAAAGAATTTTCATTGAACCTATAAAATTCCATCATTTTTTTATTCTTACTATGGGAGTCAATGGTCACTATCTGCTGTGGGTTTACTATCATTCCTCAAAATATTTTCTTTTGTGTTAATCAGAAAAAAACTAATGCATACAGGTTTAAAACAACACGAGGATGAGTAAAATATGAAAGAATTTTCATTGAACCTATAAAATTCCATCATTTTTTTATTCCTACTATGGGAGTCAATGGTCACCATCTGCTGTGGGTTTACCATCATTCCTAAAAATATTTTCTTTTTGTGTTTATCAGAAAAAAACTAATGCATACAGGTTTAAAACTACACAAGGATGATTAAATTATGAAAGAATTTTCATTGAACCTATAAAATTCCATCATTTTTTTATTCCTACTATGGGAGTCAATGGTCACTATCTGCTGTGGGTTTACCATCATTCCTCAAAATATTTTCTTTTGTGTTAATCAGAAAAAAACTAATGCATAAATGTTTAAAACAACACGAGGATGAGTAAATTATGAAAGAATTTTCATTGTACCTATAAAATTCCATCATTTTTTTATTCCTACTATGGGAGTCAATGGTCACTATCTGCTGTGGGTTTACCATCATTCCTCAAAATATTTTATTTTGTGTTAATCAGAAAAAACTAATGTATACAGGTTTAAAATAACACAAGGATGAGTAAATTATGAAAGAATTTTCATTGAACCTATAAAATTCCATCATTTTTTTATTCTTACTATGGGAGTCAATGGTCACTATCTGCTGTGGGTTTACTATCATTCCTCAAAATATTTTCTTTTGTGTTAATCAGAAAAAAACTAATGCATAAATGTTTAAAACAACACGAGGATGAGTAAATTATGAAAGAATTTTCATTGAACCTATAAAATTCCATCATTTTTTTATTCCTACTATGGGAGTCAATGGTCACTATCTGCTGTGGGTTTACCATCATTCCTCAAAATATTTTCTTTTGTGTTAATCAGAAAAAAACTAATGCATACAGGTTTAAAACAACACAAGGAAGAGTAAATTATGAAAGAATTTTCATTGAACCTATAAAAATCCATCATTTTTTAATCCTACTATGGGAGTCAATGGTAACTTTCTGCTGTGGGTTTACCATCATTCCTCAAAATATTTTATTTTGTGTTAATCAGAAAAAAACTAATGTATACAGGTTTAAAATAACACAAGGATGAGTAAATTATGAAAGAATTTTCATTGAACCTATAAAATTCCATCATTTTTTTTATTCTTACTATGGGAGTCAATGGTCACTATCTGCTGTGGGTTTACTATCATTCCTCAAAATATTTTCTTTTGTGTTAATCAGAGAAAAACTAATGCATAAATGTTTAAAACAACACGAGGATGAGTAAAATATGAAAGAATTTTCATTGAACCTATAAAATTCCATCATTTTTTTATTCCTACTATGGGAGTCAATGGTCACCGTCTGCTGTGGGTTTACCATCATTCCTAAAAATATTTTCTTTTTGTGTTTATCAGAAAAAAACTAATGCATACAGGTTTAAAACTACACAAGGATGATTAAATTATGAAAGAATTTTCATTGAACCTATAAAATTCCATCATTTTTTTATTCCTACTATGGGAGTCAATGGTCACTATCTGCTGTGGGTTTACCATCATTCCTCAAAATATTTTCTTTTGTGTTAATCAGAAAAAAACTAATGCATAAATGTTTAAAACAACACGAGGATGAGTAAATTATGAAAGAATTTTCATTGAACCTATAAAATTCCATCATTTTTTTATTCCTACTATGGGAGTCAATGGTCACTATCTGCTGTGGGTTTACCATCATTCCTCAAAATATTTTCTTTTGTGTTAATCAGAAAAAAACTAATGCATACAGGTTTAAAACAACACAAGGAAGAGTAAATTATGAAAGAATTTTCATTGAACCTATAAAAATCCATCATTTTTTAATCCTACTATGGGAGTCAATGGTAACTTTCTGCTGTGGGTTTACCATCATTCCTCAAAATATTTTATTTTGTGTTAATCAGAAAAAAACTAATGCATACAGGTTTAAAACAACACAAGGATGAGTAAATTATGAAAGAATTTTCATTGAACCTATAAAATTCCATCATTTTTTTATTCTTACTATGGGAGTCAATGGTCACTATCTGCTGTGGGTTTACCATCATTCCTAAAAATATTTTCTTTTGTGTTAATCAGAAAAAAACTAATGCATACAGGTTTAAAACAACACAAGGATGAGTAAATTATGAAAGAATTTTCATTGTACCTATAAAATTCCATCATTTTTTTTATTCCTACTATGGGAGTCAATGGTCACTATCTGCTGTGGGTTTACCATCATTCCTCAAAATATTTTCTTTTGTGTTAATCAGAAAAAAACTAATGCATACAGGTTTAAAACAACACGAGGATGAGTAAAATATGAAAGAATTTTCATTGAACCTATAAAATTCCATCATTTTTTTATTCCTACTATGGGAGTCAATGGTCACCATCTGCTGTGGGTTTACCATCATTCCTAAAAATATTTTCTTTTTGTGTTTATCCGAAAAAAACTAATGCATACAGGTTTAAAACTACACAAGGATGATTAAATTATGAAAGAATTTTCATTGAACCTATAAAATTCCATCATTTTTTTATTCCTACTATGGGAGTCAATGGTCACTATCTGCTGTGGGTTTACCATCATTCCTCAAAATATTTTCTTTTGTGTTAATCAGAAAAAAACTAATGCATAAATGTTTAAAACAACACGAGGATGAGTAAATTATGAAAGAATTTTCATTGTACCTATAAAATTCCATCATTTTTTTATTCCTACTATGGGAGTCAATGGTCACTATCTGCTGTGGGTTTACCATCATTCCTCAAAATATTTTATTTTGTGTTAATCAGAAAAAACTAATGTATACAGGTTTAAAATAACACAAGGATGAGTAAATTATGAAAGAATTTTCATTGAACCTATAAAATTCCATCATTTTTTTATTCTTACTATGGGAGTCAATGGTCACTATCTGCTGTGGGTTTACTATCATTCCTCAAAATATTTTCTTTTGTGTTAATCAGAAAAAAACTAATGCATAAATGTTTAAAACAACACGAGGATGAGTAAATTATGAAAGAATTTTCATTGAACCTATAAAATTCCATCATTTTTTTATTCCTACTATGGGAGTCAATGGTCACTATCTGCTGTGGGTTTACCATCATTCCTCAAAATATTTTCTTTTGTGTTAATCAGAAAAAAACTAATGCATACAGGTTTAAAACAACACAAGGAAGAGTAAATTATGAAAGAATTTTCATTGAACCTATAAAAATCCATCATTTTTTAATCCTACTATGGGAGTCAATGGTAACTTTCTGCTGTGGGTTTACCATCATTCCTCAAAATATTTTATTTTGTGTTAATCAGAAAAAAACTAATGCATACAGGTTTAAAACAACACAAGGATGAGTAAATTATGAAAGAATTTTCATTGAACCTATAAAATTCCATCATTTTTTTATTCTTACTATGGGAATCAATGGTCACTATCTGCTGTGGGTTTACTATCATTCCTCAAAATATTTTCTTTTGTGTTAATCAGAAAAAAACTAATGCATAAATGTTTAAAACAACACGAGGATGAGTAAATTATGAAAGAATTTTCATTGAACCTATAAAATTCCATCATTTTTTTATTCCT
The DNA here is from genome assembly GCF_030506205.2 of Paramisgurnus dabryanus. Taxonomy (NCBI): domain Eukaryota; kingdom Metazoa; phylum Chordata; class Actinopteri; order Cypriniformes; family Cobitidae; genus Paramisgurnus; species Paramisgurnus dabryanus. The sequence continues at coordinate 3,608,018 of NC_133345.1, read as the reverse complement.
ACTATGGGAGTCAATGGTCACTATCTGTTGTGGGTGTACCATCATTCCTCAAAATATTTTCTTTTGTGTTAATCAGAAAAAAACTAATGTATACAGGTTTAAAATAACACAAGGATGAGTAAATTATGAAAGAATTTTCATTGAACCTATAAAATTCCATCATTTTTTTATTCTTACTATGGGAATCAATTCAATTCAATTCAATTCAATTTTATTTATATAGCGCTTTTCACAAAAGTCAATTGTTTCAAAGCAGCTTTACATAAATAGAAGCAGTGAAAAGCACAGAAAACGACAGATAGCACAACAGAATACATGATAGCATGAGCAGTTAAATTTGCTGCGGCTATGACTCAATATTATAATTGCACGTATTACTAAAGCAACGTATAGAAGAGGAAGCTAGGTAAAGCCCAAAAAGGCTGCCTCCCCGGGGTGAAAAACCCCCTAGGAGAAAAAAAACCCCCGGGCTTTTATCCGAGGAAAAATAAGTCCTAGGAGGGAAAAACCCTTGGGAGAACGGAAATGGAGATTTAGCGGAGATTAAGCGGTTCTGCCGGTGATCGTTGGTCAGGTATCAGCTGGGCATAACGTTGAAGGACAGCCAGTAGATCAGAGGTGTGCCGACTTTCACATCTACCGGGACTGGGTCTGTTTGTCTCGTCCTCGGGTCGAGGACGAGACAGGGAGAGAAAAACAAAATCGTATTAGCGTAGCGGCCGTTCATATGTATTGAAGTGTCACACAGTGATGTGGTTTAACTCAGCTTAGTTCCAGACAGACTAAATATTGCGGCATAATTATATTATCCACAGTTGAGGATTTAGCAAATTGGGGGCCCAATGCGAGGGTATATATGGTAAATAAGGGTCGCCTTCCGATCTTTAAGAGAAAATGAAACCTGACGACCCGTTTGACTAAGGCCTAAAGCCCCACTGTCGTCGTTAATGCAGGTTCAGTGGCAAACGGGTTCTTTTGTGTTAATCAGAAAAAAACTAATGCATACAGGTTTAAAACAACACAAGGATGAGTAAATTATGAAAGAATTTTCATTGTACCTATAAAATTCCATCATTTTTTTATTCCTACTATGGGAGTCAATGGTCACTATCTGCTGTGGGTTTACCATCATTCCTCAAAATATTTTCTTTTGTGTTAATCAGAAAAAAACTAATGCATAAATGTTTAAAACAACACGAGGATGAGTAAATTATGAAAGAATTTTCATTGTACCTATAAAATTCCATCATTTTTTTATTCCTACTATGGGAGTCAATGGTCACTATCTGCTGTGGGTTTACCATCATTCCTCAAAATATTTTATTTTGTGTTAATCAGAAAAAACTAATGTATACAGGTTTAAAATAACACAAGGATGAGTAAATTATGAAAGAATTTTCATTGAACCTATAAAATTCCATCATTTTTTTATTCTTACTATGGGAGTCAATGGTCACTATCTGCTGTGGGTTTACTATCATTCCTCAAAATATTTTCTTTTGTGTTAATCAGAAAAAAACTAATGCATAAATGTTTAAAACAACACGAGGATGAGTAAATTATGAAAGAATTTTCATTGAACCTATAAAATTCCATCATTTTTTTATTCCTACTATGGGAGTCAATGGTCACTATCTGCTGTGGGTTTACCATCATTCCTCAAAATATTTTCTTTTGTGTTAATCAGAAAAAAACTAATGCATACAGGTTTAAAACAACACAAGGAAGAGTAAATTATGAAAGAATTTTCATTGAACCTATAAAAATCCATCATTTTTTAATCCTACTATGGGAGTCAATGGTAACTTTCTGCTGTGGGTTTACCATCATTCCTCAAAATATTTTATTTTGTGTTAATCAGAAAAAAACTAATGCATACAGGTTTAAAACAACACAAGGATGAGTAAATTATGAAAGAATTTTCATTGAACCTATAAAATTCCATCATTTTTTTATTCTTACTATGGGAATCAATGGTCACTATCTGCTGTGGGTTTACTATCATTCCTCAAAATATTTTCTTTTGTGTTAATCAGAAAAAAACTAATGCATAAATGTTTAAAACAACACGAGGATGAGTAAATTATGAAAGAATTTTCATTGAACCTATAAAATTCCATCATTTTTTTATTCCTACTATGGGAGTCAATGGTCACTATCTGTTGTGGGTGTACCATCATTCCTCAAAATATTTTCTTTTGTGTTAATCAGAAAAAAACTAATGTATACAGGTTTAAAATAACACAAGGATGAGTAAATTATGAAAGAATTTTCATTGAACCTATAAAATTCCATCATTTTTTTATTCTTACTATGGGAATCAATTCAATTCAATTCAATTCAATTTTATTTATATAGCGCTTTTCACAAAAGTCAATTGTTTCAAAGCAGCTTTACATAAATAGAAGCAGTGAAAAGCACAGAAAACGACAGATAGCACAACAGAATACATGATAGCATGAGCAGTTAAATTTGCTGCGGCTATGACTCAATATTATAATTGCACGTATTACTAAAGCAACGTATAGAAGAGGAAGCTAGGTAAAGCCCAAAAAGGCTGCCTCCCCGGGGTGAAAAACCCCCTAGGAGAAAAAAAAACCCCGGGCTTTTATCCGAGGAAAAATAAGTCCTAGGAGGGAAAAACCCTTGGGAGAACGGAAATGGAGATTTAGCGGAGATTAAGCGGTTCTGCCGGTGATCGTTGGTCAGGTATCAGCTGGGCATAACGTTGAAGGACAGCCAGTAGATCAGAGGTGTGCCGACTTTCACATCTACCGGGACTGGGTCTGTTTGTCTCGTCCTCGGGTCGAGGACGAGACAGGGAGAGAAAAACAAAATCGTATTAGCGTAGCGGCCGTTCATATGTATTGAAGTGTCACACAGTGATGTGGTTTAACTCAGCTTAGTTCCAGACAGACTAAATATTGCGGCATAATTATATTATCCACAGTTGAGGATTTAGCAAATTGGGGGCCCAATGCGAGGGTATATATGGTAAATAAGGGTCGCCTTCCGATCTTTAAGAGAAAATGAAACCTGACGACCCGTTTGACTAAGGCCTAAAGCCCCACTGTCGTCGTTAATGCAGGTTCAGTGGCAAACGGGTTCTTTTGTGTTAATCAGAAAAAAACTAATGCATACAGGTTTAAAACAACACAAGGATGAGTAAATTATGAAAGAATTTTCATTGTACCTATAAAATTCCATCATTTTTTTTATTCCTACTATGGGAGTCAATGGTCACTATCTGCTGTGGGTTTACCATCATTCCTCAAAATATTTTCTTTTGTGTTAATCAGAAAAAAACTAATGCATACAGGTTTAAAACAACAAGAGGATGAGTAAAATATGAAAGAATTTTCATTGAACCTATAAAATTCCATCATTTTTTTATTCCTACTATGGGAGTCAATGGTCACCATCTGCTGTGGGTTTACCATCATTCCTAAAAATATTTTCTTTTTGTGTTTATCAGAAAAAAACTAATGCATACAGGTTTAAAACTACACAAGGATGATTAAATTATGAAAGAATTTTCATTGAACCTATAAAATTCCATCATTTTTTTATTCCTACTATGGGAGTCAATGGTCACTATCTGCTGTGGGTTTACCATCATTCCTCAAAATATTTTCTTTTGTGTTAATCAGAAAAAAACTAATGTATAAATGTTTAAAACAACACGAGGATGAGTAAATTATGAAAGAATTTTCATTGTACCTATAAAATTCCATCATTTTTTTATTCCTACTATGGGAGTCAATGGTCACTATCTGCTGTGGGTTTACCATCATTCCTCAAAATATTTTCTTTTGTGTTAATCAGAAAAAAACTAATGCATACAGGTTTAAAACAACACAAGGAAGAGTAAATTATGAAAGAATTTTCATTGAACCTATAAAAATCCATCATTTTTTAATCCTACTATGGGAGTCAATGGTAACTTTCTGCTGTGGGTTTACCATCATTCCTCAAAATATTTTATTTTGTGTTAATCAGAAAAAAACTAATGCATACAGGTTTAAAACAACACAAGGATGAGTAAATTATGAAATAATTTTCATTTAACCTATAAAATTCCATCATTTTTTAATTCCTACTATGGGAGTCAATGGTCACTATCTGCTGTGGGTTTACCATCATTCCTCAAAATATTTTCTTTTGTGTTAATCAGAAAAAAACTAATGCATACAGGTTTAAAACAACATAAGGATCAGTAAATTATGAAAGAATTTTCATTGAACCTATAAAAATCCATCATTTTTTTAATCCTACTAAAGGAGTCAATGGTAACTTTCTGCTGTGGGTTTACCATCATTCCTCAAAATATTTTCTTTTGTGTTAATCAGACAAAAACTAATGCATACAGGTTTAAAACAACACAAGGATGAGTAAATTATGAAATAATTTTCATTGAACCTATAAAATTCCATCATTTTTTTATTCTTACTATGGGAGTCAATGGTCACTATCTGCTGTGGGTTTACTATCATTCCTCAAAATATTTTCTTTTGTGTTAATCAGAAAAAAAACTAATGCATACAGGTTTAAAACAACACGAGGATGAGTAAATTATGAAAGAATTTTCATTGAACCTATAAAAGTCCATCATTTTTTTATTCCTACTATGGGAGTCAATGGTCACTATCTGTTGTGGGTGTACCATCATTCCTCAAAATATTTTCTTTTGTGTTAATCAGAAAAAAACTAATGTATACAGGTTTAAAATAACACAAGGATGAGTAAATTATGAAAGAATTTTCATTGTACCTATAAAATTCCATCATTTTTTTATTCCTACTATGGGAGTCAATGGTCACTATCTGCTGTGGGTTTACCATCATTCCTCAAAATATTTTATTTTGTGTTAATCAGAAAAAAATAATGTATACAGGTTTAAAATAACACAAGGATGAGTAAATTATGAAAGAATTTTCATTGAACCTATAAAATTCCATCATTTTTTTATTCTTACTATGGGAATCAATGGTCACTATCTGCTGTGGGTTTACTATCATTCCTCAAAATATTTTCTTTTGTGTTAATCAGAAAAAAACTAATGCATACAGGTTTAAAACAACACAAGGATGAGTAAATTATGAAAGAATTTTCATTGTACCTATAAAATTCCATCATTTTTTTTATTCCTACTATGGGAGTCAATGGTCACTATCTGCTGTGGGTTTACCATCATTCCTCAAAATATTTTCTTTTGTGTTAATCAGAAAAAAACTAATGCATACAGGTTTAAAACAACACGAGGATGAGTAAAATATGAAAGAATTTTCATTGAACCTATAAAATTCCATCATTTTTTTATTCCTACTATGGGAGTCAATGGTCACCATCTGCTGTGGGTTTACCATCATTCCTAAAAATATTTTCTTTTTGTGTTTATCAGAAAAAAACTAATGCATACAGGTTTAAAACTACACAAGGATGATTAAATTATGAAAGAATTTTCATTGAACCTATAAAATTCCATCATTTTTTTATTCCTACTATGGGAGTCAATGGTCACTATCTGCTGTGGGTTTACCATCATTCCTCAAAATATTTTCTTTTGTGTTAATCAGAAAAAAACTAATGCATAAATGTTTAAAACAACACGAGGATGAGTAAATTATGAAAGAATTTTCATTGTACCTATAAAATTCCATCATTTTTTTATTCCTACTATGGGAGTCAATGGTCACTATCTGCTGTGGGTTTACCATCATTCCTCAAAATATTTTATTTTGTGTTAATCAGAAAAAACTAATGTATACAGGTTTAAAATAACACAAGGATGAGTAAATTATGAAAGAATTTTCATTGAACCTATAAAATTCCATCATTTTTTTATTCTTACTATGGGAGTCAATGGTCACTATCTGCTGTGGGTTTACTATCATTCCTCAAAATATTTTCTTTTGTGTTAATCAGAAAAAAACTAATGCATACAGGTTTAAAACAACACAAGGAAGAGTAAATTATGAAAGAATTTTCATTGAACCTATAAAAATCCATCATTTTTTAATCCTACTATGGGAGTCAATGGTAACTTTCTGCTGTGGGTTTACCATCATTCCTCAAAATATTTTATTTTGTGTTAATCAGAAAAAAACTAATGCATACAGGTTTAAAACAACACAAGGATGAGTAAATTATGAAAGAATTTTCATTGAACCTATAAAATTCCATCATTTTTTTATTCTTACTATGGGAATCAATGGTCACTATCTGCTGTGGGTTTACTATCATTCCTCAAAATATTTTCTTTTGTGTTAATCAGAAAAAAACTAATGCATACAGGTTTAAAACAACACAAGGATGAGTAAATTATGAAAGAATTTTCATTGTACCTATAAAATTCCATCATTTTTTTTATTCCTACTATGGGAGTCAATGGTCACTATCTGCTGTGGGTTTACCATCATTCCTCAAAATATTTTCTTTTGTGTTAATCAGAAAAAAACTAATGCATACAGGTTTAAAACAACACGAGGATGAGTAAAATATGAAAGAATTTTCATTGAACCTATAAAATTCCATCATTTTTTTATTCCTACTATGGGAGTCAATGGTCACCATCTGCTGTGGGTTTACCATCATTCCTAAAAATATTTTCTTTTTGTGTTTATCAGAAAAAAACTAATGCATACAGGTTTAAAACTACACAAGGATGATTAAATTATGAAAGAATTTTCATTGAACCTATAAAATTCCATCATTTTTTTATTCCTACTATGGGAGTCAATGGTCACTATCTGCTGTGGGTTTACCATCATTCCTCAAAATATTTTCTTTTGTGTTAATCAGAAAAAAACTAATGCATAAATGTTTAAAACAACACGAGGATGAGTAAATTATGAAAGAATTTTCATTGTACCTATAAAATTCCATCATTTTTTTATTCCTACTATGGGAGTCAATGGTCACTATCTGCTGTGGGTTTACCATCATTCCTCAAAATATTTTATTTTGTGTTAATCAGAAAAAACTAATGTATACAGGTTTAAAATAACACAAGGATGAGTAAATTATGAAAGAATTTTCATTGAACCTATAAAATTCCATCATTTTTTTATTCTTACTATGGGAGTCAATGGTCACTATCTGCTGTGGGTTTACTATCATTCCTCAAAATATTTTCTTTTGTGTTAATCAGAAAAAAACTAATGCATACAGGTTTAAAACAACACAAGGAAGAGTAAATTATGAAAGAATTTTCATTGAACCTATAAAAATCCATCATTTTTTAATCCTACTATGGGAGTCAATGGTAACTTTCTGCTGTGGGTTTACCATCATTCCTCAAAATATTTTATTTTGTGTTAATCAGAAAAAAACTAATGCATACAGGTTTAAAACAACACAAGGATGAGTAAATTATGAAAGAATTTTCATTGAACCTATAAAATTCCATCATTTTTTTATTCTTACTATGGGAATCAATGGTCACTATCTGCTGTGGGTTTACTATCATTCCTCAAAATATTTTCTTTTGTGTTAATCAGAAAAAAACTAATGCATAAATGTTTAAAACAACACGAGGATGAGTAAATTATGAAAGAATTTTCATTGAACCTATAAAATTCCATCATTTTTTTATTCCTACTATGGGAGTCAATGGTCACTATCTGTTGTGGGTGTACCATCATTCCTCAAAATATTTTCTTTTGTGTTAATCAGAAAAAAACTAATGTATACAGGTTTAAAATAACACAAGGATGAGTAAATTATGAAAGAATTTTCATTGAACCTATAAAATTCCATCATTTTTTTATTCTTACTATGGGAATCAATTCAATTCAATTCAATTCAATTTTATTTATATAGCGCTTTTCACAAAAGTCAATTGTTTCAAAGCAGCTTTACATAAATAGAAGCAGTGAAAAGCACAGAAAACGACAGATAGCACAACAGAATACATGATAGCATGAGCAGTTAAATTTGCTGCGGCTATGACTCAATATTATAATTGCACGTATTACTAAAGCAACGTATAGAAGAGGAAGCTAGGTAAAGCCCAAAAAGGCTGCCTCCCCGGGGTGAAAAACCCCCTAGGAGAAAAAAAAACCCCGGGCTTTTATCCGAGGAAAAATAAGTCCTAGGAGGGAAAAACCCTTGGGAGAACGGAAATGGAGATTTAGCGGAGATTAAGCGGTTCTGCCGGTGATCGTTGGTCAGGTATCAGCTGGGCATAACGTTGAAGGACAGCCAGTAGATCAGAGGTGTGCCGACTTTCACATCTACCGGGACTGGGTCTGTTTGTCTCGTCCTCGGGTCGAGGACGAGACAGGGAGAGAAAAACAAAATCGTATTAGCGTAGCGGCCGTTCATATGTATTGAAGTGTCACACAGTGATGTGGTTTAACTCAGCTTAGTTCCAGACAGACTAAATATTGCGGCATAATTATATTATCCACAGTTGAGGATTTAGCAAATTGGGGGCCCAATGCGAGGGTATATATGGTAAATAAGGGTCGCCTTCCGATCTTTAAGAGAAAATGAAACCTGACGACCCGTTTGACTAAGGCCTAAAGCCCCACTGTCGTCGTTAATGCAGGTTCAGTGGCAAACGGGTTCTTTTGTGTTAATCAGAAAAAAACTAATGCATACAGGTTTAAAACAACACAAGGATGAGTAAATTATGAAAGAATTTTCATTGTACCTATAAAATTCCATCATTTTTTTTATTCCTACTATGGGAGTCAATGGTCACTATCTGCTGTGGGTTTACCATCATTCCTCAAAATATTTTCTTTTGTGTTAATCAGAAAAAAACTAATGCATACAGGTTTAAAACAACACGAGGATGAGTAAAATATGAAAGAATTTTCATTGAACCTATAAAATTCCATCATTTTTTTATTCCTACTATGGGAGTCAATGGTCACCATCTGCTGTGGGTTTACCATCATTCCTAAAAATATTTTCTTTTTGTGTTTATCAGAAAAAAACTAATGCATACAGGTTTAAAACTACACAAGGATGATTAAATTATGAAAGAATTTTCATTGAACCTATAAAATTCCATCATTTTTTTATTCCTACTATGGGAGTCAATGGTCACTATCTGCTGTGGGTTTACCATCATTCCTCAAAATATTTTATTTTGTGTTAATCAGAAAAAACTAATGTATACAGGTTTAAAATAACACAAGGATGAGTAAATTATGAAAGAATTTTCATTGAACCTATAAAATTCCATCATTTTTTTATTCTTACTATGGGAGTCAATGGTCACTATCTGCTGTGGGTTTACTATCATTCCTCAAAATATTTTCTTTTGTGTTAATCAGAAAAAAACTAATGCATAAATGTTTAAAACAACACGAGGATGAGTAAATTATGAAAGAATTTTCATTGAACCTATAAAATTCCATCATTTTTTTATTCCTACTATGGGAGTCAATGGTCACTATCTGCTGTGGGTTTACCATCATTCCTCAAAATATTTTCTTTTGTGTTAATCAGAAAAAAACTAATGCATACAGGTTTAAAACAACACAAGGAAGAGTAAATTATGAAAGAATTTTCATTGAACCTATAAAAATCCATCATTTTTTAATCCTACTATGGGAGTCAATGGTAACTTTCTGCTGTGGGTTTACCATCATTCCTCAAAATATTTTATTTTGTGTTAATCAGAAAAAAACTAATGCATACAGGTTTAAAACAACACAAGGATGAGTAAATTATGAAAGAATTTTCATTGAACCTATAAAATTCCATCATTTTTTTATTCTTACTATGGGAATCAATGGTCACTATCTGCTGTGGGTTTACTATCATTCCTCAAAATATTTTCTTTTGTGTTAATCAGAAAAAAACTAATGCATAAATGTTTAAAACAACACGAGGATGAGTAAATTATGAAAGAATTTTCATTGAACCTATAAAATTCCATCATTTTTTTATTCCTACTATGGGAGTCAATGGTCACTATCTGCTGTGGGTTTACCATCATTCCTCAAAATATTTTCTTTTGTGTTAATCAGAAAAAAACTAATGCATACAGGTTTAAAACAACACAAGGAAGAGTAAATTATGAAAGAATTTTCATTGAACCTATAAAAATCCATCATTTTTTAATCCTACTATGGGAGTCAATGGTAACTTTCTGCTGTGGGTTTACCATCATTCCTCAAAATATTTTATTTTGTGTTAATCAGAAAAAAACTAATGCATACAGGTTTAAAACAACACAAGGATGAGTAAATTATGAAAGAATTTTCATTGAACCTATAAAATTCCATCATTTTTTTATTCTTACTATGGGAGTCAATGGTCACTATCTGCTGTGGGTTTACTATCATTCCTCAAAATATTTTCTTTTGTGTTAATCAGAAAAAAAAACTAATGCATACAGGTTTAAAACAACACGAGGATGAGTAAATTATGAAAGAATTTTCATTGAACCTATAAAATTCCATCATTTTTTTATTCCTACTATGGGAGTCAATGGTCACTATCTGTTGTGGGTGTACCATCATTCCTCAAAATATTTTCTTTTGTGTTAATCAGAAAAAAACTAATGTATACAGGTTTAAAATAACACAAGGATGAGTAAATTATGAAAGAATTTTCATTGAACCTATAAAATTCCATCATTTTTTTATTCTTACTATGGGAGTCAATGGTCACTATCTGCTGTGGGTTTACTATCATTCCTCAAAATATTTTCTTTTGTGTTAATCAGAGAAAAACTAATGCATAAATGTTTAAAACAACACGAGGATGAGTAAAATATGAAAGAATTTTCATTGAACCTATAAAATTCCATCATTTTTTTATTCCTACTATGGGAGTCAATGGTCACCATCTGCTGTGGGTTTACCATCATTCCTAAAAATATTTTCTTTTTGTGTTTATCAGAAAAAAACTAATGCATACAGGTTTAAAACTACACAAGGATGATTAAATTATGAAAGAATTTTCATTGAACCTATAAAATTCCATCATTTTTTTATTCCTACTATGGGAGTCAATGGTCACTATCTGCTGTGGGTTTACCATCATTCCTCAAAATATTTTCTTTTGTGTTAATCAGAAAAAAACTAATGCATAAATGTTTAAAACAACACGAGGATGAGTAAATTATGAAAGAATTTTCATTGTACCTATAAAATTCCATCATTTTTTTATTCCTACTATGGGAGTCAATGGTCACTATCTGCTGTGGGTTTACCATCATTCCTCAAAATATTTTATTTTGTGTTAATCAGAAAAAACTAATGTATACAGGTTTAAAATAACACAAGGATGAGTAAATTATGAAAGAATTTTCATTGAACCTATAAAATTCCATCATTTTTTTATTCTTACTATGGGAATCAATGGTCACTATCTGCTGTGGGTTTACTATCATTCCTCAAAATATTTTCTTTTGTGTTAATCAGAAAAAAACTAATGCATAAATGTTTAAAACAACACGAGGATGAGTAAATTATGAAAGAATTTTCATTGAACCTATAAAATTCCATCATTTTTTTTTTCCTACTATGGGAGTCAATGGTCACTATCTGCTGTGGGTTTACCATCATTCCTCAAAATATTTTCTTTTGTGTTAATCAGAAAAAAACTAATGCATACAGGTTTAAAACAACACAAGGAAGAGTAAATTATGAAAGAATTTTCATTGAACCTATAAAAATCCATCATTTTTTAATCCTACTATGGGAGTCAATGGTAACTTTCTGCTGTGGGTTTACCATCATTCCTCAAAATATTTTATTTTGTGTTAATCAGAAAAAAACTAATGCATACAGGTTTAAAACAACACGAGGATGAGTAAATTATGAAAGAATTTTCATTGAACCTATAAAATTCCATCATTTTTTTATTCCTACTATGGGAGTCAATGGTCACTATCTGTTGTGGGTGTACCATCATTCCTCAAAATATTTTCTTTTGTGTTAATCAGAAAAAAACTAATGTATACAGGTTTAAAATAACACAAGGATGAGTAAATTATGAAAGAATTTTCATTGAACCTATAAAATTCCATCATTTTTTTATTCTTACTATGGGAGTCAATGGTCACTATCTGCTGTGGGTTTACTATCATTCCTCAAAATATTTTCTTTTGTGTTAATCAGAGAAAAACTAATGCATAAATGTTTAAAACAACACGAGGATGAGTAAAATATGAAAGAATTTTCATTGAACCTATAAAATTCCATCATTTTTTTATTCCTACTATGGGAGTCAATGGTCACCATCTGCTGTGGGTTTACCATCATTCCTAAAAATATTTTCTTTTTGTGTTTATCAGAAAAAAACTAATGCATACAGGTTTAAAACTACACAAGGATGATCAAATTATGAAAGAATTTTCATTGAACCTATAAAATTCCATCATTTTTTTATTCCTACTATGGGAGTCAATGGTCACTATCTGCTGTGGGTTTACCATCATTCCTCAAAATATTTTCTTTTGTGTTAATCAGAAAAAAACTAATGCATAAATGTTTAAAACAACACGAGGATGAGTAAATTATGAAAGAATTTTCATTGTACCTATAAAATTCCATCATTTTTTTATTCCTACTATGGGAGTCAATGGTCACTATCTGCTGTGGGTTTACCATCATTCCTCAAAATATTTTATTTTGTGTTAATCAGAAAAAACTAATGTATACAGGTTTAAAATAACACAAGGATGAGTAAATTATGAAAGAATTTTCATTGAACCTATAAAATTCCATCATTTTTTTATTCTTACTATGGGAATCAATGGTCACTATCTGCTGTGGGTTTACTATCATTCCTCAAAATATTTTCTTTTGTGTTAATCAGAAAAAAACTAATGCATAAATGTTTAAAACAACACGAGGATGAGTAAATTATGAAAGAATTTTCATTGAACCTATAAAATTCCATCATTTTTTTTTCCTACTATGGGAGTCAATGGTCACTATCTGCTGTGGGTTTACCATCATTCCTCAAAATATTTTCTTTTGTGTTAATCAGAAAAAAACTAATGCATACAGGTTTAAAACAACACAAGGAAGAGTAAATTATATAAGAATTTTCATTGAACCTATAAAAATCCATCATTTTTTAATCCTACTATGGGAGTCAATGGTAACTTTCTGCTGTGGGTTTACCATCATTCCTCAAAATATTTTATTTTGTGTTAATCAGAAAAAAACTAATGCATACAGGTTTAAAACAACACAAGGATGAGTAAATTATGAAATAATTTTCATTTAACCTATAAAATTCCATCATTTTTTAATTCCTACTATGGGAGTCAATGGTCACTATCTGCTGTGGGTTTACCATCATTCCTCAAAATATTTTCTTTTGTGTTAATCAGAAAAAAACTAATGCATACAGGTTTAAAACAACATAAGGATCAGTAAATTATGAAAGAATTTTCATTGAACCTATAAAAATCCATCATTTTTTTAATCCTACTAAAGGAGTCAATGGTAACTTTCTGCTGTGGGTTTACCATCATTCCTCAAAATATTTTCTTTTGTGTTAATCAGACAAAAACTAATGCATACAGGTTTAAAACAACACAAGGATGAGTAAATTATGAAATAATTTTCATTGAACCTATAAAATTCCATCATTTTTTTATTCTTACTATGGGAGTCAATGGTCACTATCTGCTGTGGGTTTACTATCATTCCTCAAAATATTTTCTTTTGTGTTAATCAGAAAAAAAACTAATGCATACAGGTTTAAAACAACACGAGGATGAGTAAATTATGAAAGAATTTTCATTGAACCTATAAAATTCCATCATTTTTTTATTCCTACTATGGGAGTCAATGGTCACTATCTGTTGTGGGTGTACCATCATTCCTCAAAATATTTTCTTTTGTGTTAATCAGAAAAAAACTAATGTATACAGGTTTAAAATAACACAAGGATGAGTAAATTATGAAAGAATTTTCATTGAACCTATAAAATTCCATCATTTTTTTATTCTTACTATGGGAGTCAATGGTCACTATCTGCTGTGGGTTTACTATCATTCCTCAAAATATTTTCTTTTGTGTTAATCAGAGAAAAACTAATGCATAAATGTTTAAAACAACACGAGGATGAGTAAAATATGAAAGAATTTTCATTGAACCTATAAAATTCCATCATTTTTTTATTCCTACTATGGGAGTCAATGGTCACCATCTGCTGTGGGTTTACCATCATTCCTAAAAATATTTTCTTTTTGTGTTTATCAGAAAAAAACTAATGCATACAGGTTTAAAACTACACAAGGATGATTAAATTATGAAAGAATTTTCATTGAACCTATAAAATTCCATCATTTTTTTATTCCTACTATGGGAGTCAATGGTCACTATCTGCTGTGGGTTTACCATCATTCCTCAAAATATTTTCTTTTGTGTTAATCAGAAAAAAACTAATGCATAAATGTTTAAAACAACACGAGGATGAGTAAATTATGAAAGAATTTTCATTGTACCTATAAAATTCCATCATTTTTTTATTCCTACTATGGGAGTCAATGGTCACTATCTGCTGTGGGTTTACCATCATTCCTCAAAATATTTTATTTTGTGTTAATCAGAAAAAACTAATGTATACAGGTTTAAAATAACACAAGGATGAGTAAATTATGAAAGAATTTTCATTGAACCTATAAAATTCCATCATTTTTTTATTCTTACTATGGGAATCAATGGTCACTATCTGCTGTGGGTTTACTATCATTCCTCAAAATATTTTCTTTTGTGTTAATCAGAAAAAAACTAATGCATAAATGTTTAAAACAACACGAGGATGAGTAAATTATGAAAGAATTTTCATTGAACCTATAAAATTCCATCATTTTTTTATTCCTACTATGGGAGTCAATGGTCACTATCTGCTGTGGGTTTACCATCATTCCTCAAAATATTTTCTTTTGTGTTAATCAGAAAAAAACTAATGCATACAGGTTTAAAACAACACAAGGAAGAGTAAATTATGAAAGAATTTTCATTGAACCTATAAAAATCCATCATTTTTTAATCCTACTATGGGAGTCAATGGTAACTTTCTGCTGTGGGTTTACCATCATTCCTCAAAATATTTTATTTTGTGTTAATCAGAAAAAAACTAATGGAATCTACTTCCTGCTCTGCTACTGTTCGGACGCTTTTGCTTACTGCTCTGCGCTTTGCTCTATCGCTTTTTATATTTTATCTTATAATTTTAACTTCAGCAAATCAGCATAGTGCTCAAACAACAAAGCTTGGCATCAACGTTAATTTACAAACTTTCGGGACTGGAGGATTACAAAAAAGTTGAATTTTTCATCCGTCTAGCCTCCCACCGACATCAGCTTACATTCCAGAAGGAAAAACACAGCTGCCTTCATTCAAAAGGATAAGAAAAATAAATGCCTCATCAACAATCTACTTGCTGCACAAACTGCCACAGACTTTTACAAAGGATTGCTGTTCTTGAAACAAAGTTACTTACAGGACTACAAAACCAGACGGAACACACAACAGAGCATCGTCATCATGGACGCCCTCAGCATACAGCCGGTGAGTCCAATGAATCTAATGATCAACACACAAATCCATGGTATAAACAGGGAGCAAGACCCAAAATCACTCGAGAAATCAGACTGTCACGAGCATCACATTTTGCCTCAATAGCTTCCTCTACCCCAGATACAGCTATGACAAGGATTTCAAACACTGACTTTCTACCACCACCTATACATCTTGAGAACAGATTTGAAGTATTAATGAATATGAGTGAGGAATTCCCAAATGTGATAAATGTGACTGAACACCGATCAAATCAGCCAGCAGCTAACACTGTTGCTAACAGCCCCTCAAGATCGAGCAGACAGCGGCACTCAGCGCAGAGCGCATCCGAGCCTAGAACTCTGATATTGGGTGACTCAGTTATCAGAAACATTAGCAACAGAGACTCAACTACGTGCTGCCTTCCACAAGCAACTGTTTCTGATGTAAACAGGGAACTTCAGAACATTCTGATGAAACATAAGACTGTAAATCGAGTTGTCATTCATGTGGGGAAGAATGATATTCACAAAGAGCAATCTGAACTCCTTAAGAGGGATTTCAACAAACTTTTTGAAACACTCAGAACAGTGAAAGTTCAGCCGTTCATCAGTGGACCACTTCCAGCAAGAGGAACAAATAGGTTTTCACATTTGCTTGGACTTAATACATGGCTGCAAAAAACCTGCAACATAAAAGGACTGAACTTTATCAACAACTTCAATCTTTTCTGGAGTCAGAGACAACTATTTAAACAGGATGGCATCCACCCAAACAGACTGGGTGCAAGAGTGCTAAAGGACAATATCTATTTCTCCCTTCATCATCCTTCAGCAGTGTGTGCCAATCCACTCAACCTGAACGGCGCACACACACCTGGACAGAGTATGAATGACCATAGGACTTCTTTTCAGCACCTGAGTGGACATGACGTCGACATATCCCACAAGGACAGAGATAACACCACGCAGCCACAACAACCACTGCTCATGGACACAATCTCAGCTGAGTCATGCCCACAGAGCTCACCACAGTCAGAGTGTGTCAGATTAGAACGGCTCCAAGATTCAGCACCCAAGGACGACTCTCTGGAAAACAGCCAGGGAAACCAGGACAACATATCACAGCCTCCGGTCACATCAGAACAACAGGACTCCTCACTAGATATGTCATTCCTCTCTCCAGCATCTCCGCTTTTGACCTTCTCTGGAAAAATGGAGGAACTGGTTTATGCTGGAACTAAACTATCCCACTCTATTGCTGCGAGCCCCCAGCTTTCAACCAGAAAACGGCAAGCCCCACAACCACCAAAGCCAGTGGGCCCAGTTCCCCCTCCTCGCCCTATGAGAGCTCTTCGGTCTCAGACACAACGCCAAGACACACACCCTCCTCCATCTACTGTAGGTGAACCAAAAACAACTGATAATGGCTCTCAGTGATGTGTGTCGAGTTCCTGCTATGAAAATACTAATACTTTTATCAAATGTTTACAAAAGCAGGAACTCAGTGTGCCTATATCTTTCTCTATTTCTGTTTTAGTACATGATAGAAAGTGTAAGGCTAGATCAAATCGTGTGGCAAATCAATCTAATCTGCTGCCTGTGACTTGTCAAACTAAGATCTCTGTTAGGGAAAAAAATTGTACTGTTAAGTTAGCACTTTTAAATATCTGTTCACTTAAAAACAAATCACTTCTAGTCAGCGACTTAATAGCCACAAACAACCTGGATTTTATGTTTCTAAATGAAACATGGCTAGAAGAAAGCTACAGTGCAACAGTCCTTAATGAAACAGCCCCTCCTAACTTTACTTTTTTGAGTTTCTGCAGAACTGCTAGGAGAGGTGGAGGTCTAGCTGCTCTTTTTAAAGATGTCTATCAATGTAAGCAAGTGTCATTTGGAAATTACCCGTCTTTTGAACATCTAGGTATTGTGTTGAAAGGTACCCCACGCATTCTACTGATCATTATTTACAGGCCCCCAAAATACTCTCCAGCATTTGTTGAGGACTTTACAGAACTGTTATCAATGATTTCCTCAGAGTTTGACTGTTTTGCTATTGCTGGAGATTTTAACATTCACATAGATAAGCCAGAAAGCATTATGACAAAAGATGTCACAGCTGTTTTAAATACTTTTGATCTGACTCAACATGTACATGGACCCACACACAATCGTGGACACACTCTAGATTTAATTATCAGTAAGGGTGTAAACATTTCATCAATTGTTATTAAGGATGTGGCACTGTCTGATCATTTCTGTATTTTCTTTGATATATTAATCTCTCCTACTATTGAAACTAGATCTGTGTCTGTCAAAAAGAGATCCTTAAATGAGAACACCAGTGTGCTATTTATGAAGGCTATATCTTTAACACCAAGCATATCTGCAGACTCTGTTGATTTTCTCTTTGATTCCTTTAATTCGAAAGTTAAGAGTGCAATCGATGATATTGCTCCTGTAAAAGTCATGAAGAAGAATGGCAGGCAAAAATCACCTTGGAGAAACTCAACAGCGGTGCGGAATATGAAGAGACAATGCAGAAAAGCTGAGCGCATGTGGCGGAAGACAAAACTTGTAGTCCATTATAATATCTATAAAGACAGCCTTCGTGCTTTCAGTGTGGAACTAGGCAAAGCTAGACAGACTTTCTTTTCAAATATTATAAACAAAAACATAAATAACACACGCACTCTTTTTGCTACTATAGAGAGACTAACAACCCCCCCCAAGTCACATTCCAAGTGAAATGCTCTCAGACAGCAAATGTAGTGAGTTTGCTAACTTCTTCTCTGAGAAAATCAATAATATCAGAAAGGTGATCAGCACATCCTTGAGCTGCGCCGGGGTCAGACAAATCAGACCACAACATCAGAAAGTAGTTACGATGTCTGATTTCGAAGCAGTTGATGGTAAAATTTTGGAAGAAACAGTACAGCATCTCAAAACATCAACCTGCGCCCTTGACACACTCCCAACATCTTTTTTCAAAAGTGTCTTTAACTGTTTAGAAGCAGATCTCCTAAAAGTGGTAAATTCATCACTTATCTCTGGGACTTTTCCAAAGTCCCTGAAAACTGCAGTTATTAAGCCCCTCCTGAAAAAGAGCAACCTAGTTAACACTGTATTGAGCAACTACAGACCAATCTCAAATCTTCCTTTCATAGGCAAGATCATTGAAAAAGTTGTTTTCAATCAGCTGAACAAATTCTTAATTTCTAATGATTACTTTGACATTTTTCAATCTGGTTTTCGACCACACCACAGTACAGAGACAGCACTCATAAAGATAATAAATGATATTCGACTCAATACAGACACAGGCAAACTATCAGTGCTGGTGCTACTCGACCTCAGTGCTGCTTTTGACACTGTCGATCACAACATACTTCTTGACCGGCTGGAAAACTGGGTCGGGCTTTCTGGGATGGTCCTAAAATGGTTCAGGTCATACTTAGAAGGGAGAGGTTATTATGTAAGTATAGGTGGCCATAAATCTGAGTGGACATCCATGACATGCGGAGTCCCGCAAGGCTCAATTCTAGCGCCACTCCTGTTCAACCTGTATATGCTCCCACTAAGCCAAATAATGAGAGAGAACCAAATTGCCTACCACAGTTATGCAGACGACACTCAGATCTACTTAGCTCTATCCCCTAACGACTACAGCCCCATTGACTCCCTGTGCAAATGCATTGATGAAGTTAACAGTTGGATGTGCCAAAACTTTCTTCAGTTAAACAAAGAGAAAACTGAAGTCATTGCGTTTGGAAACAAAGATGAAGTGCTCAAGGTGAATGCATACCTTGACACTAGGGGTCAAACAACTAAAAATCAAGTCAGGAATCTTGGTGTGATTCTGGAGTCTGACCTTAGTTTCAGTAGTCATGTCAAAGCAATAACTAAATCAGCATACTATCATCTCAAAAATATCGCAAGAATTAGATGCTTTGTTTCCAGACAAGACTTGGAGAAACTTGTGCATGCTTTCATCACCAGCAGGGTGGATTATTGTAATGGCCTCCTCACTGGCCTCCCCAAAAAGACCATTAGACAGCTTCAGCTCATTCAGAACGCTGCTGCCAGGATTCTGAGCAGAACCAGAAAATATGAACATATCACACCAGTCCTCAGGTCTCTACACTGGCTACCAGTTACATTTAGGATTGATTTTAAAGTATTATTAATGGTATATAAATCACTCAGTGGACTAGGACCTCAATACATTGCTGATATGCTCATTGAATATAAACCCATCAGATCACTCAGATCATTAGGATCACATCAGCTAGAAATACCAAGGGTTCACTCAAAGCAAGGAGAGTCAGCTTTTAGCTATTATGCCAGTCGCAGCTGGAACCAGCTTCCAGAAGAGATCAGATGTGCTCCAACAGTAGCCACATTCAAATCCAGACTCAAAACACATCTGTTTAGCTATGCATTTACTGAATGAGCACTATGCTGCGTCCGAACTGATTGCACTATATTATATATGCACTATTTTAATTATTTTTCTCTTGATTTTATTCTTAATTTTTAACTGTTTTATACTTTTATTCCTGTTTTATTCTTTTTCACACATTTAAACAGTTTTTATTAAAATCACATTTATTTTCTTTTAATTGATATTTTAAATTCATGTATCTTTGATTTTTGTTTTCTCATTTCTATGTAAAGCACTTTGAATGACCTTTGTGTATGAAATGTGCTATACAAATAAACTTGCCTTGCCTTGCCTTGCCTTGCCTTGCCTTGCCTTGCATACAGGTTTAAAACAACACAAGGATGAGTAAATTATGAAATAATTTTCATTTAACCTATAAAATTCCATCATTTTTTAATTCCTACTATGGGAGTCAATGGTCACTATCTGCTGTGGGTTTACCATCATTCCTCAAAATATTTTCTTTTGTGTTAATCAGAAAAAAACTAATGCATACAGGTTTAAAACAACATAAGGATCAGTAAATTATGAAAGAATTTTCATTGAACCTATAAAAATCCATCATTTTTTTAATCCTACTAAAGGAGTCAATGGTAACTTTCTGCTGTGGGTTTACCATCATTCCTCAAAATATTTTCTTTTGTGTTAATCAGACAAAAACTAATGCATACAGGTTTAAAACAACACAAGGATGAGTAAATTATGAAATAATTTTCATTGAACCTATAAAATTCCATCATTTTTTTATTCCTACTATGGGAGTCAATGGTCACTATCTGCTGTGGGTTTACCATCATTCCTCAAAATATTTTCTTTTGTGTTAATCAGAAAAAAACTAATGCATACAGGTTTAAAACAACACAAGGATGAGTAAATTATGAAATAATTTTCATTTAACCTATAAAATTCCATCATTTTTTTATTCCTACTATGGGAGTCAATGGTCACTATCTGCTGTGGGTTTACCATCATTCCTCAAAATATTTTCTTTTATGTTAATCAGAAAAAAACTAATGCATAAATGTTTAAAACAACATGAGGATGAGTAAATTATGAAAGAATTTTCATTGTACCTATAAAATTCCATCATTTTTTTATTCCTACTATGGGAGTCAATGGTCACTATCTGCTGTGGGTTTACCATCATTCCTAAAAATATTTTCTTTTGTGTTAATCAGAAAAAAACTAATGCATACAGGTTTAAAACAACACAAGGATGAGTAAATTATGAAAGAATTTTCATTGTACCTATAAAATTCCATCATTTTTTTTATTCCTACTATGGGAGTCAATGGTCACTATCTGCTGTGGGTTTACTATCATTCCTCAAAATATTTTCTTTTGTGTTAATCAGAAAAAAACTAATGCATAAATGTTTAAAACAACACGAGGATGAGTAAATTATGAAAGAATTTTCATTGAACCTATAAAATTCCATCATTTTTTTATTCCTACTATGGGAGTCAATGGTCACTATCTGCTGTGGGTTTACCATCATTCCTCAAAATATTTTCTTTTGTGTTAATCAGAAAAAAACTAATGCATACAGGTTTAAAACAACACAAGGAAGAGTAAATTATGAAAGAATTTTCATTGAACCTATAAAAATCCATCATTTTTTAATCCTACTATGGGAGTCAATGGTAACTTTCTGCTGTGCGTTTACCATCATTCCTCAAAATATTTTATTTTGTGTTAATCAGAAAAAAACTAATGCATACAGGTTTAAAACAACACAAGGATGAGTAAATTATGAAATAATTTTCATTTAACCTATAAAATTCCATCATTTTTTAATTCCTACTATGGGAGTCAATGGTCACTATCTGCTGTGGGTTTACCATCATTCCTCAAAATATTTTCTTTTGTGTTAATCAGAAAAAAACTAATGCATACAGGTTTAAAACAACATAAGGATCAGTAAATTATGAAAGAATTTTCATTGTACCTATAAAATTCCATCATTTTTTTATTCCTACTATGGGAGTCAATGGACACTATCTGCTGTGGGTTTACCATCATTCCTCAAAATATTTTCTTTTGTGTTAATCAGAAAAAACTAATGTATACAGGTTTAAAACAACACAAGGATGAGTAAATTATGAAATAATTTTCATTTAACCTATAAAATTCCATCATTTTTTTATTCCTACTATGGGAGTCAATGGTCACTATCTGCTGTGGGTGTACCATCATTCCTCAAAATATTTTCTTTTGTGTTAATCAGAAAAAAAACTAATGCATACAGGTTTAAAACAACACAAGGATGAGTAAATTATGAAATAATTTTCATTTAACCTATAAAATTCCATCATTTTTTTATTCCTACTATGGGAGTCAATGGTCACTATCTGCTGTGGGTGTACCATCATTCCTCAAAATATTTTCTTTTGTGTTAATCAGAAAAAAACTAATGCATACAGGTTTAAAACAACACGAGGATGAGTAAAATATGAAAGAATTTTCATTGAACCTATAAAATTCCATCATTTTTTTATTCCTACTATGGGAGTCAATGGTCACCATCTGCTGTGGGTTTACCATCATTCCTAAAAATATTTTCTTTTTGTGTTTATCAGAAAAAAACTAATGCATACAGGTTTAAAACAACACAAGGATGAGTAAGTTATGAAAGAATTTTCATTGAACCTATAAAAATCCATCATTTTTTTAATCCTACTATGGGAGTCAATGGTAACTTTCTGCTGTGGGTTTACCATCATTCCTCAAAATATTTTCTTTTGTGTTAATCAGACAAAAACTAATGCATACAGGTTTAAAACAACACAAGGATGAGTAAATTATGAAATAATTTTCATTTAACCTATAAAATTCCATCATTTTTTTATTCCTACTATGGGAGTCAATGGTCACTATCTGCTGTGGGTTTACCATCATTCCTCAAAATATTTTCTTTTGTGTTAATCAGAAAAAAACTAATGCATACAGGTTTAAAACAACACAAGGATGAGTAAATTATGAAATAATTTTCATTTAACCTATAAAATTCCATCATTTTTTTATTCCTACTATGGGAGTCAATGGTCACTATCTGCTGTGGGTTTACCATCATTCCTCAAAATATTTTCTTTTGTGTTAATCAGAAAAAAACTAATGCATAAATGTTTAAAACATACTGAGCCCGCGAGGGGACATGGTGGTGGACAATATTTGGGATGAGAGGGAAAAAATTTTTAACAGCTTTTGCGTTCCCCCGAGAAACATTTTGCGTTCTCTTGCAAAACTTTTGCGTTCCCCCGAGAAACATTTTGCGTTCTCTCGCAAAACTTTTGCGTTCCCCTGAGAAACTTTGCGTTCTCTCGCAAAACTTTGCGTTCCCCCGAGAAACTTTTTTGCGTCCCCCCCTAGAAACTTTTTGCGTTCCCACGCAAAGGTTTTGCGTTCCCCCGAGAAAAGTTTTGCGTTCTCTCGCAAAAGAGCCTTTTGCATATCATGTGTTCTGGCAAAAAACCACAGCGCAGCACTTCACAACTTGAGGCATTGGGCAATGATATCATGATGATATCCGCTGTTTGTAGTTAACTACTATAACTATACAGCAAACTTTCATTTTATTCAACACCCACCACATAACTGTACCAAAGCTTTGCGATGGAGGATGATCTTCAGGAGTTTCTAAGGTCACGACATGTTCCAGAAGAGGACATCAACCACATGAAACGGGACAAGGTGATGTTTCATTAAGATTTAGTTGCCTTTATTTAGCTGATATGTAATTGATAGATACTTTTAATAAGTCAGATGTGTTGACGTGTAAACATGTTATTCTTTAAAACAGTGGACACATATTCATGTTTTAATTATTATTGCTACTGCTAGCATGTCAGAATATACGGCTTCATCTAAACTTTGTTGATGAATCTCACTAAGTTTACTAGCCTAAATAAAGCCTACAGTGTCTGTATACGATTGCACTCCCTTGCAAATATAGGCTACCTGTAACCCTCTTACTAGTGTTTCTTTTACTATACATATTTGTGTATAAAAAGCTACAGTCGTACTTATTTAAAAGCTCATTATTTAGCTTATAAATAACTGTAACAATTCAGATATTTTATGACTGAATATGTTTGTTTTATAATAAGGTTTAAGAACACTATTTATTAAACTGTGTTGTGTTTATGCATTGATGATAACCTAGGGGATGTGTTAACAGACTGTTATTCGTCTTATCAGCAGTTAGTGAGACTGTTTTAAAGGCGGGGTGCATGTCACCCCCAGGGGCTGGCTATGTTTGACTAGAAGCCACACCCCTTCTCAACTCCCACCTCGAGGAGGTCCCCAAAGCCAACCCAATGACCAGACAAACACGGGAACAGGTAAGTAAAATTTAAAACAAGCTTTATTTGATTTAAATATTTAAAAGAACTGGGGAAATGGGGAAAGGGGAAATTAAAACTAATGGGCTTCTTCTCCTCCCTCCAGGGAGACTGCAGCCACGGGCAGACAGGCAAGGGCAACAGGGGTGCAACCCACCGTAAGCCGGGGGAAAGGGGAAACGTCAGGCTCCGGCCTGGACCCTGCTAACCGTGGCGCCCTCCTTCTTCCTTCCTGGAGGCAGAACAAATTCGGGGTGACTGATAAGGAGATTTTCCGCTGTCTGCGTACCTTTCCTCTGTTCGGCAGGGGGTCCTCGCCCCGCGTGCCTTCACGTTCCCCGTCGTACGTTTACCCTCGTTCTCCTTACTTCCCACAGGTGGTCACTGCGACACCAAAGCACTGTCAACTTGGGCTTCGAGTATTCCTCACCGGCTCTGCTGTTTACAGCTCTCTGGGTAGGTATCACGTTACACCGTCTGTTCTCCAATTATTCACTCTCGTTCTCCTTTCTCTCCACAGGCGGCCACGGCTCTGCTATTTACAGCTCTCTGGGTAGGTATCACGTTACACAGTCTGTTCTCCAATTATTCACTCTCGTCCTCCTTTCTCTCCCCAGGCGGCCACTAGGACACAAAGACACTGTTACTTGGACTTCGAGTATTTCTCACCGGCTCTGCTGTTTACAGCTCTCTGGGTAGGTATCACGTTACACAGTCTGTTCTCCAATTATTCACTCTCGTTCTCCTTTCTCTCCACAGGGGGCCACTAGGACACAAAGACACTGTTACTTGGACTTCGAGTATTTCTCACCGGCTCTGCTGTTTACAGCTCTCTGGGTAGGTATCACGTTACACAGTCTGTTCTCCAGTTATCCACTCTCGTTCTCCTTTCTCTCCACAGGCGGCCACTAGGACACAAAGACACTGTTACTTGGACTTCGAGTATTTCTCACCGATTCTGCTGTTTACAGCTCTCTGGGTAGGTATCACGTTACACAGTCTGTTCTCCAGTTATCCACTCTCGTTCTCCTTTCTCTCCACAGGTGGCCACTAGGACACAAAGACACTGTTACTTGGACTTCGAGTATTGCTCACCGGCTCTGCTGTTTACAGCTCTCTGGGTAGGTATCACGTTACACAGTCTGTTCTCCAGTTATCCACTCTCGTTCTCCTTTCTCTCCACAGGTGGCCACTAGGACACAAAGACACTGTTACTTGGACTTCGAGTATTTCTCACCGGCTCTGCTGTTTACAGCTCTCTGGGTAGGTATCACGTTACACAGTCTGTTCTCCAATTATTCACTCTCGTTCTCCTTTCTCTCCACAGGGGGCCACTAGGACACAAAGACACTGTTACTTGGACTTCGAGTATTTCTCACCGGCTCTGCTGTTTACAGCTCTCTGGGTAGGTATCACGTTACACAGTCTGTTCTCCAGTTATCCACTCTCGTTCTCCTTTCTCTCCACAGGCGGCCACTAGGACACAAAGACACTGTTACTTGGACTTCGAGTATTTCTCACCGGCTTTGCTGTTTACAGCTCTCTGGGTAGGTATAGTTTCCTCCGTAGGTCAGCAGAGGGGCGAAGGTCACACACCACCTCCCCGGGTCGAGCGCTGCCCTATCTCCACTGCCCGTAGGGCGATCGAATCCTGGACAGGGGCGCCCCTTTGTAGAGACCGCGGGGGCGGCGGACCCTTTCGCCTCGGACTCTGCGACAAGGACAGACACAGGTAAGTTTGCACCACGAATATTTCCAATATTGTACTCACAGTCACTGACAGCCCTTGATCTGCGTCCCTTCACACTCCAAAAAAGCACACTGCGTATGGTAGCGGTAAATTCTGAGGTCGTTAGCCTCTCCGTCCTCTGCCCAGTAGAAGAAATGGATGATGCGGGGCTTCGTCTGACAAGACACACAGCAACCCACAGCAAATACACAGCACCAGTCCAACGTGAAAAGTTTATTAATTGCAAAGTCTCACTCACCACACTATAAGTGTACACAACAAGGGAAACGCCCGGTGTCCTCCACTTCACTTGGGCTGAGATAAGGGCGATGGAAATACGACCAGAATAGAGTTTCGTTGCTGTGGTTGCTTGGATTTACGCTTCTAACGGCTCGCCCACCACGCTATTTTAGGGGTAGGGCCGCCCTCCTTCTCCTGGAGGTTTCCAACGATTACACAGGTTAATTTCTGCAAGTTACTCCACACCAAAAAGGTATACTCACAGCGGATAGCCTTTGTTTACGTTGTACAACAAGGTCAATTTTCTTCCTGCTTTACTCCTTCAAAAGTGCTGGTTAGACCAAAGTTCCTTTTTACCCATAGGATTTTCCTTTCACTCCAGCAGGTCCACCGCAGACTACAACGAGCGAGAGCGAGAGAGCGAGAGAGCGAGAGCGCGAGCGAGAGAGAGAGAGAGAGAGAGAGAGAGAGAGAGCGAGAGAGAGAGAGAGAGAGAGAGAGAGAGAGAGAGAGAGAGAGAGAGAGAGAGAGAGAGAGAGAGAGAGAGAGAGAGAGAGAGAGAGAGAGAGAGAGAGAGAAATACAGACAGCCACCACGTCTAGCAATGAGCACAGCTCCGTTCCTCGGCACACACTACGACCCTCATCTGTGATTTAACTGTGCTTTTTATACTCCTCCATGTACTCCAGTTGTCCAATTGCCCGGCGATCTCTTTAACTATGCACAGCTGTGCTCAATCGGCTGATTACAGCCTTCGCGAAGCTGCCGGATGTCCGGTGTTTCTGTTCTCCGGTCTGGACGGAAACATCCGGGCGGAACCAAACTTCCTCAACTTTTGGTTCCGCCCTGAAAGATCGTCACCTTGTGACACATGATCTCTGAAAGCCAATGATTACATTTGAAATCACCTAAACAAACTCGCCCCTACCCCAATAGAATCTGGATCTTCTTTTGATAGACCCACCCCACACATACGCAACCCAGGCAACGGTGGTTAGTAGACATGCCCCTTACTGCTGATTGGCTACAAGTGTGTTTTGGTAGTCGGCCCCGACTCTGCCTTTAACTTCCGGTCGCTGTTTAATGATCTGACTGGCTAAACTAAACTGGAACAAATACCTTGTCAAAAATAACAGATGTTTAGGTTTCCTGTGATGGGATGTTTGGCAGCCGATCTGTAGTTAACATTGTATACATTATACACTGCAAAATCCCAGGAGTTAAATTAACACTGCTCAGTGTTTATATAGGTCCACTCCCCAGAGTGTTTAAAAAGTAACACCGGAGAGAGTTAAAAGCTACAATCTGTGACTTTATCCTCTCTATCACCATCTCTGTTTGAAACCTAAAATTGCATTTTACATCTTACTTGGAGAGTTATTTTCTTATTTTAGGATTAGATGTTGGCTGTTTCATTTAATGTCACCATTATTGTAATCAGTGGTTGTTTTAATTGGACCCTTAAGTCTTAGTCTTAGCTTTTCAGCTCTTTCTGGCTGTTATAATTACATGTGTTTAAAACATGTTTTTAGTGGCCAAAGAGCAGACACTAGTGCATTTCTATGATTATAATGGTTATTAGGATATGCTTTCATATAACACTCTTATAAAATAATTTATTTAGTGATTTCTTACTAGAAGTGTTTATTTCTGTCAATAATATGATACTGTAGTATGAGATCCAGCCATCTCATAGCAGTTTTTCATTCTGAACCATTTTTAAACACTGACACTTACAGATTAACTGCTGTATAATGTAGACACTTAAACATCAAGAATCAGGGTATGAATCACAATGATGGTGACAATAAAATGAAAAGCTTCATGCTGCAATGCATGCTGGGTATTAACAAATTACAAATCTCATCCAGAACTCCCAGAATGCACTGCGGCATGAATAAATAATGAACTTTTTTACCATTTTCTGTGCCACCATTGTTGAGATTCATACTCCGATTCTTGATGTCTGTGTATCTACATTGTTCAGCGGTTAATGTTTTTGTGCACACTATCAAAATTCTTCAGAATGACAAACTGCTATGAGAGTTCTGGACCTTGATCTGTAGTAATTTATTATTAATAGGAAATTATGTTTCTGATGAGGGAGGAAAAACTATATTAATAAACCTGTTCATTAAAGGCAGGGTAGGCAGCTCTGGTCTAAAAATCTTTTTTCCACATTTGTTTAAACTGTCTTTATATACTAATACATAATTAAAATGTAAGTACTCTGAAAAATAGAGTATAAAAGTCGAGTGTCTGTACAACTCTCACAATTGTTTAAAACACGGCTAATTATTTCCATTCGGGACGAATAAAATGATTTGCTTGGGCAACTGTCACTCTGTATCGCAACCGTTGCTACCACCCCCGCTGTTACAGGATCTGCCCACATGCGCGCGCACGTTTGATTTGAGGATTGCAGAGGCACGGAACCTAGAAAGAGTATGGCAGAGAAACTCACAGCACCTGCATTTGCAGTGAGCGAAAGCAAACATGGCAAAAAAAGGAAGACCGTACAAGAAAAGGCAATAAACAAAAAGTATTTGGATAAACAAAGAAACCAAACAAGAGTCAACATCGGCG